>NC_088338.1:29217500-29430000 GCF_036884655.1 Musa acuminata AAA Group | reverse complement strand
GAAAGATACATTGCAGAATTCCAGCCGCATAGCACCATCTGTTTGATCTTGCTACTATGCTTTTTCTATCCAAATCTCTATGAAATTTTTATGATAGTTTTGACGCTTCCTAACAGTGGATTTCCCTTTGGTTTCATAAAAAAATTCTCAATATAAACCACTGATCTTTTACGTCCAATCTGCTATACCTAAAAATCTGTGCTGTAGAAAATTTCAGCGGCATATTGTTGCCTTAACCCATCTATTTGCAATCTTTTTTGAATAAAATTTCTTATACACTTCATAGATCATCTTGGCTTCCATGTAAGATTGATATATTAAGGAATTCATCTCTAAAAATAATTTTGTGTTGCTGCAAATTTTCATCGTAACCCGCTAAAATTTTTCGACGACAATTCTGCTATCGCAACTTGCACCAATTTTCTTGCTATTATACTGCTGAAATTCTCTTGATTAAAATAGACATCCTGGATGACATATAATCTGTGATTTTGCTATCAATTCCCTCCTCAATTCTCTTATGTTTTTGGTAGAAATTACATCGAGAAACCATTGTTTCTTCGATGACAATTCTACTCTTACAAGATAGCACATACTTGCTGCAACTTCCACTGATTTCTATCAAACCATTGCTGCCATCTACCACAGATCCAAAACTTTCATCCACAGCCCTAAAACTCCACTAAACCACACCCTCAAACTACACCCAAAACTGCCACAAAACTAGCCTAAATCGTAGCCTACATCCACCGATCCACCAACCCTTTCTACCATCACTTCTCTCAACCTATACATGCATTTAACCTAACAACAAAAGATAGATCTTAACATCATAGATTTGGAGGCATATACTATGGCATCTAAGGAGGCAATCAATGCTAAATTCGAAGCCTTGGAGGCACGAATGGAGGATAAGATTCGGACGCTCTTTACCGAACTCAGATTGGGCCGACCACTAAGCGCGAAGAAATCATATCAAGGTGAGAGCTTTGCCCAATCACACCAAGCCCAAAGATATGACTTCCACGAAAGGGGAAGCTCTATGATCGATCCCAACTATCCACGCATAAGGGTGGACTTCCCTAGATATGAAGAAGGAGACTCGATTGGTTGGATCTCGCGCGCGGAGCGATATTTTCAATACCACAAAACCGCGGATGTATCTATGGTGAAAATTGCAGCTATACATCTTGAAGGGGATGCTATACAGTGGTTTGACTGGTTTGAACATACTTATGGAGTCCTTTCATGGCAACAATTCAAAGAAGGACTGCTGATCCGCTTCAGACCAACCGATTACGAGAATATTGACGGACAACTAGCAAAGATCCGACAAACCTCCACCATTCAGGAGTACCAAACCAGGTTTGAAAGGTTATCTAATCAAACTCTTGATTGGTCTCAAAAACAGCTATTGAGGACCTTTATTGAGGCTTGAAGCCGGAGATCCGAGGAGAAGTTAAAGCGCGACAACCGTACACGCTTTTGGCAGCCATCTCTTTCACATGACATCAAGAGGAGCAATTGAACCATGAAGCTCGAAGGACTAGGGTCACTCCTCAACCAGTAATATTGAAGCCCTTAGCCCCCCTACTGTTGACCGAGTCCCTGCACCAAAAAGGTTGACAAGAGAAGAGCTTCAGGAGCGATCTGCGAAGGGGTTATGTTGGCATTGTGACGAGCCGTGGAGCCTTGAGCATCGCTGTAGTTACGGTACATGCACTAGCCGGCTATTCAAACCCGCAAACGATGAAAGTTGGAGGCCTTCTCAAACAACAACCGATCACTGTTTTCATCGACACGGGCAGCACTAATAATATCCTAAACAGTAAGGTTGCTATCCAAATGACATTACCTATCGAGAATCGCTGCAGGTTTGATGTTAAGGTCACCGACAGATGGATTTTGAAATGTGATCGTAGGCGCCCGTAGGAGAAACTATTGCTGCAGGACCAAGAGATAATTGCAGATTTCTTCCTTCTCCCTCTTGATGATCATGGGGCTATACTCAAAATTAAATGGTTGATGACATTAGGTGATATTTCTTGGAATTTTATGCAACTAATTATAAAATTTTATGCAACTAATTATAAAATTTTCCTGGAGAAACAGGTGATACTGCACGGGAAACATGAGGGCGACGTAACGACGATTTGCACACAACAAATGGAGAAGGTTTTGCATAAAGTATGCAGCAGCTTTTTGGTACAACTTGAGCAACAAACTAAGGGAGAGCCAACAAAATTTGAAGATCCAAATCTACTTCCTTTGCTTGCTGAATTTTCGGATATATTTGACGAACTGCGCAGATAGAAGGATTCTTCTGTATAATGATTCTTCCAGGCAAATCTCCAGCAAATGCTCAGCCATATCAATATCCACATCTCCAGAAGGATGAAATAGAAAGGATTGTAAAAGAGATGCTCAAAACAGGAGTTATTCGGCCAAGTTGCAGCCCCTACTCTTCACCGGTGCTCCTCATACGAAAGAAGGATGGAATATGGCGATTATGTGTTGATTACCGAGCTCTCAATGGCATAACCATCAAAGATAAATACCATATTCCAGTAGTAGATGAGTTGCTAAGGGAGCACAAATCTTCACAAAGTTGGACCTTCGATCCGGGTATCATCAAATACGAGTATGCAAAGAAGACATACCGAAAACCACCTTTTGAACACACAACAACCATTATGAATTTTTGCGTTCTTCATAAGGTGGAATATCTTGGGCATATCATATCAGAGGAAGGTGTGGCAGTAGACCCCTTGAAAATTGGAGCAATGCAAAACTGGCTGACCCCGTGGAACATAAAATTGCTACATGGCTTTCTGGGTTTAACAGGCTACTACTGCAAGTTCGTGAAAAACTATGGAGAGATCAGTGCACCACTTACTTTCTTACTGAAAAAAGATGTCTTCGAATGGTCGGACAGAGCCTCCGCTGCCTTCGACAAACTTAAGGCAGCCATGACGACGACGCCGGTGCTAACACTACCAGATTTCAACCGACCCTTCATTATGGAAGCCGACGCATCTGGAGTCAGAATTAGAGCCATTCTCATGCAAGATGGTCAACCACTCGCATACGCTAGCAAGACATTATCTCCCTCGCATCAAAATAAGTCAATATATGATAAGGAGATGCTCGCCATTGTGCGCACAGCAACGAGGTGGAGACCCTACTTGATTGGTCGATGATTTCAAATTAAAACCAACCATAAAAGCCTCCAGTACTTTTTAGAGCGAAAGATATCATCCCCTGAGCAGCAAAAATGGGTAACAAAACTTCTTGGATTTGATTATGAAATAACTTACAAAAAAGGGAAAGAGAATGTTCTTGCAGATACGCTTTCGCAGCTACCTGAGCAAGCTGAAGTTTCGGCCATTTCACTTCCGACCAGGGACTTCCTTGAAGATATTAAGATGGAATGGCAGGAAGATTCAGAGACTAGTAAGATTATAAAAAAATTGGAGGAAGCACCAAACCCCATGGCTCATTACAATTGGGACTCAAAAGAATTACACGATAAATTCTACTTGCATCTTCACGAGCAAATTTTGGACAAAGTTATTCCATATGAAGGGTACTAAATTGAAAAGGAGTATGACATATGACCCACAAACCGACGGCCAAACGAAAGTTTTAAATAGGTGCTTAGAGACAGTCCAAAGCCACCCACCAAATATGACTACCCAAAGAGAACTCCAGACCCAGCCAAGTGCCATTATTAATCGACAGATCGTGACTCGATGACGATGACCCACTAATGAAGTGCTAATACAGTGGGCGAACCTACCAATAGAAGATGCCACTTGGGAGAACTATGATGACTTGAAGATCAAATTCCCAGAATTCACGAATCATCAGCCTCGAGGACAAGGCTGATTTGAAGAGGGCGGGTGTGTTAGGACTCTAGCTTGGAGAATCCTAATTAAGAGGGACATTCATGTAAAACTGTTAGGACTCTAGCTAGGAGAGTCCTAATTGAGAGGGACATTCTGTTAGGACTCTAGCTAGGAGAGTCCTAATTGAGAGGGGCATTCATGTAGGATGTGTTTTCTTAGAGAAGAATTAGGAGTTGTAAGGGAATAGGAGTATTGACTAGGAGTCCTACTAGGAGTTAGTTAGAAGTAAGAGTCTTAAGTAGGAGTCCTATTAGGAGTTAGGGTTTAGAAGCCCTATAAATAGCCATGTATTCCTTCTCTTTTGATAAGCAATAGATGAATCTTTTCTGCAGCCTTTGAGCAGCAACTTGGAGGGAGGAACCCCTATAGAGTTCCAAGGAGGCCGATCCCCTAAAGAGATCAACCCCAAGTTTAGAATATGCAAGGGTTCTAACACTCTCCTAACTAGAGTCCTAACAGAATGTCCCTCTCAATTATGACTCTCCTAGCTAGAGTCCTAACAGAATGTCCCTCTCAATTAGGACTCTCCTAGCTAAAGTCCTAACAGTTTTACATGAATGTCCCTCTCAATTAGGACTCTCCTAGCTAGAGTCCTAACAAACCCGCCCTCTTCAAATCAGCCTTGTCCTCGAGGCTGACGATTCATAAATTTTGGGAATTTGATCTTCAAGTCATCATAGTTCTCCAAAGTGGCATCTTCTGTTAGTAGGTTTGCCCACTATATTAGCAATTCAGTAGTGGATCGTCATCGTCGAGTCATAATCCGTCGATCAATAATGGCACTTGGCTGAGTCTGAAGTCCTCCTTGGGTAGTCATATTTGGTGGTTGGCTTTGGGCTATCTCCAAGCACTTATTGACAACTTCTATCTGGCCATCGGTTTGTGAGTGATATGCCATACTCCTTTTTAATTTAGTACTCTTATAGTGTAATTCTTTTGAGTCCCAATTGTAATGAGCTACGGAGCTTGGTGCTTCCTCCAATTTTTTTATAATCTTACTAGTCTCTGAATCTTCCTGCCATTCTATCTTAATATCCTCAAGGAAGTCGCTGGTCGGAAGTGAAATGGCCAAAACTTCAACTTGCTCGGGTAGCTGCGAAAGCGCATCTGCAAGAACATTCTCTTTCCCCTTTTTGTAAGTTATTTCATAATCAAATCCAAGAAGTTTTGTTACCCAGTTTTGCTGCTCAGGGGATGATATCTTTCGCTCCAAAAAGTACTTGAGGCTTTTATGGTCGGTTTTAATTTGAAATCGTCGACCAATCAAGTAGGGTCTCCACCTCGTTGCTTCGCGCACAATGGCGAGCATCTCCTTATCATATGTTGACTTATTTTGATGGGAGGGAGATAATGCCTTGCTAGTGTATGCAAGTGGTCGACCATCTTGCATGAGAATTGCTCCAATTCCGACTCCAGATACGTCGGCCTCAATAATGAAGGGTCGATTGAAATCTGGTAGTGTTAGCACCAGCGTCGTCGTCATGGCTGCCTTAAGTTTGTCGAAGGCAACGGAGGCTCTGTCCGACCATTGGAAGACATATTTTTTCAGAAAGGAAGTAAGTGGTGCACTGATCTCTCTATAGTTTTTCACGAACTTGCAGTAGTAGCCTATTAAACCCAAAAAGCCATGTAGCAATTTTATGTTCCTCGGGGTCAGCCAATTTTGCATTGCTCCAATTTTGAAGGGGTCTACTGCCACACCTTCCTCTGATATGATATGCCCAAGATATTCCACCTTCTTTTGAAGAAAGCAAAAATTCATAGTGGTTATTGTGTGTTGAAAAGGTGGTTTTCGGTATGTCTTCTTCGCATACTCGTATTTGATGATACCCGGATCGAAGGTCCAGCTTTGTGAAGATTTGTGCTCCCTTTCATCTTGCAACTCATCTACTACTGGAATAGGGTATTTATCCTTGATGGTTATGCCATTGAGAGTTCGGTAATCAACATATAATCGCCATATTCCATCCTTCTTTCGTATGAGGAGCACCGGTGAAGAGTAGGGGCTACAACATGGCCGAATAACTCCTATTTTGAGCATCTCTTTTACAATTCTTTCTATTTCATCCTTCTGGAGATGTGGATACTGATATGGCTGAGCATTTGCTGGAGATTGGCCTTGAAGAATCATTATACAATGATCATGTCGACGGGTAAGAGGTAGGTTGCGTAGTTCGTCAAATATATCTGAAAATTCAGAAAGCAAAGGAAGTAGATTTGGATCTTCCAATTTTGTTGGCTCTCCCTTAGTTTGCTGCTCAAGTTGTACCAAAAAGCCACTGCATATTTTATGCAAAACCTTCTTCATTTGTTGTGTGCAAATCATCGTTACGTCGCCCCCACGTTTCCCGTGCAGTATCACCTGTTTCTCCTTACTGTAAAACTTCATAATTAGTTTCATAAAATTCCAAGAAAAATCACCTAATGTTGTCAACCATTTAATTCTGAGCATGGCCTCATGATCATCAAGAGGGAGAAGGAAGAAATCTGTAATTATCTCTTGGTCCTACAGCAATAGTTTCTCCTGCGGGCGCCTACGATCACACATCAAAATTCGTTTGTCGGTGACCTTAACATCAAACCTGCAACGATTCTCGATAGGTAATGCCATTCGGATAGCAACCTTACTGTTTAGGATATTATTAGTGCTGCCCGTGTCGATGAAAACAGTGATCGGTTGTTGTTTGAGAAGGCCTCCAACTTTCATCGTTTGCGGGTTTGAATAGCCGGCTAGTGCATGTACCGTAACTTCAGTCGGTTGTGGCTCTTCTTTTGCATCTTCTTCTTTATGTTCAATGCTCTCTTCTGGATGTTCAATGACCTCTTCTTCTACGGGTTCAATGATAAAAAGTCTCCCTTTACTACAGCGATGCTCATGGCTCCACGGCTCGTCGCAATGCCAACATAACCCCTTCGCAGATCGCTCCTGAAGCTCTTCTCTTGTCAACCTTTTTGGTGCAGGGACTCGGTCAACAGTAGGGGGGGCTAAGGGCTTCAATATTACTGGTTGAGGAGTGACTCTAGTCCTTCGATCTTCATGGTTCAATTGCTCCTCTTGATGTCGTGCGAAAGAGATGGCTGCCATAAGCGTGTACGGTTGTCGCGCTTTAACTTCTCCTCGGATCTCCGGCTTCAAGCCCTCAATGAAGGTTCTCAATAGCTGTTTTTGAGACCAATCATGAGTTTGATTAGATAACCTTTCAAACCTGATTTGGTAATCCTGAATAGTGGAAGTTTGTCGGATCTTTGCTAGTTGTCCATCAATATTCTCATAATCGGTTGGTCTGAAACGGATCAGCAGTCCTTCTTTGAATTGTTGCCATGAAAAGACTCCATAAGTATGTTCAAACCAGTCAAACCACTGTATAGCATCCCCTTCAAGATGTATAGCTGCAATTTTCACCATAGATGCATATGCGGTTTTGTGGTACTGAAAATATCGCTCCGCGTGCGAGATCCAACCAATCGGGTCTCCTTCTTCCCATCTAGGGAAGTCCACTCTCATGCATGGATAGTTGGGATCGATCATAGAGCCTCCCCTCCCTTGGAACTCATCTCTTCGGGCCTGGTGCGATTGGGCAAAGCTCTCTCCGTGATATGATTTTTTCGGGCTTAGTAGTAGGCCCAATCTGAGTTCGGTAAAGAGCGTCCGAATCTTATCATTCATTCACGCCTCCAAGGCTTCGAATTTAGTATCGATTGCCTCCTTAGATGCCATAGTATAAGCCTCCAAATCTATGATGTTAAGATCTCTCTTTTGTTGTCAGGTTAAAGGCATGTATAGGTTGAGAGAAGTGATGGTCGAAAGGGTTGGTGGATCGGTGGATGTAGGCTACGATTTAGGCTTGTTTTGTGGCTGTTTTGGGTGCAGTTTGAGGGTGTGGTTTGGTGGAGTCTTAGGGCTGTGGATGAAAGTTTTGGATCTGTTGCAATTCACGGGGAGATCAAAGGATGATCCGCGGTGGTGGAGATGATGGCGGAATTCGGCGACGATCTTTTAAGCAATTGTGGGAATTGCTTTGGGCGGTTGTGGAGGGCTGATGGATGGCAGTGGAAGGGCAGCGAGATGCCAAGAACGTTGCTCTAATACCAGGTGTTAGAACCCTTGCAGATTCTAAACTTGGGGTTGATCTCTTTAGGGGATCGGCCTCCTTGAAACTCTATAGGGGTTCCTCCCTCCAAGTTGCTATTCAAAGGCTGCAGAAAAGATTCATCTATTGCTTGAGAAAAGAGGAGGAATACATGGCTATTTATAGGGCTTCTAAACCCTAACTCCTAATATGACTCCTACTTAAGACTCTTACTTCTAACCAACTCCTAATAGGACTCCTATTCCCTTACAACTCCTAATTCTTCTCTAAGAAAAAACCTCCTACATGAATGTCCCTCTCAATTAGGACTCTCCTAACTAGAGTCCTAACAGAATGTCCCTCTCAATTAGGACTCTCCTAGCCAGAGTCCTAACATTCCAGGGTACTGAGATGGCTGACGTTTTGCTCCGCTTACGACGGTTGCCACGGCACGCAAAAACAGCCCAAAAGCAAGCAAAAACGACGTAAAAATAGGCCAAAACTGGACATTTTTAGCTGCGCGAGCGAGCGGCGAGCAGCGGACAGCGAGCGAAGCGAGACGCAGCACCGTCCCTGCTATACGAAAGCCCCATCTAGCTCTGTGCCCCCTGAGGGGTTCCAGGGTGCTGAGATGGCTGACGTTTTGCTCCGTTCACGACGGTCGCCGCTGCACGCAAGAACAGCCCAAAAAAAGGCCAAAACGGCCCAAAAACGGGCCAAAACAGGCCAATTTTGGCTGTGCGAGCGAGCGGTGAGCAGCGGACAGCGAGCGAAGCGGGAAGCAGCACCGTCCCGGCTATACAAAAGCCCTATCGAGCCCTGTGCCACCCGGGGGGTTTCAGGGTGTTGAGATGGCTGACGTTTTGCTCCGCTCAGGACGGTCGTCGCGACACGCAAGAACATCCCAAAAACAGGCCAAAATGGCCCAAAAACGGACCAAAAGAGGCCATTTTTTGCTGCACGAGCGAGCGGCAAGCTGGGTACAGTGAGTGAAGCGAGAGGCAGCACCGTCCCTGCTATACGAAAGCCCCATCCAGCCTTGTGCCACCCAGGGGGTTCTAGGGTGCTGAGATGGATGACGTTTTGCTCCGCTCATGATGGTCACCGCGGCACGCAAGAACAGCCCAAAAACAGGCCAAAATGACCCAAAAAGGGGCCAAAACTGCCCATTTTTTGCTGCGCGAGCTAGCGGCAAGCGGTGGACAGCGCGTGAAGCGAGAGGCAGCACCGTACCTGCTATACGAAAGCCCCATCCAGCCCTGTGCCACCCGAGGGGTTCCCGAGGGCTGAGATGGCTGACATTTTTCTCCGCTCACGACTATCGCCGTGGCACGCAAGAACAGCCCAAAAACAGGCCAAAACGGCCCGAAAAGGGGCAAAACATGCCATTTTTGGCTTCGCGAGCGAGCGGCGAACATCGAGCGAAGCGAGAGGCAGCACCGTTCAAGCTATACAAAAGCCCCAGCTGAGATGGCTGACATTTTTCTCCGCTCATGACGGTCGCCACGGCACGCAAGATCAACCCCAAAATAGGCCAAAATAGCCCAAAAATAGGCCAAAACTGGCCATATTTGGCTACGCAAGCGAGCGACGGACAACAAGAGGCAGCACCATCCCTGCTATACGAAAGCCCCATACAGCCCTATGCCACCCGTGGGGTTCTAGGGTGCTGAGATGGCTGACAATTTGCTCCGCTCACGACAGTCGCCGCGGAATGCAAGAACAGCCCAAAAACAGGCCAAAATGGCCCAAAAACGAGCCAAAACTAGCCATATTTGGCAGCACAAGCGATCAACGAGTGGCGGACAGCGAGCGAAGCGAGAGGCAGCACTGTCCCTGCTATACAAAGCTCCATCCAGCCTTGTGCCTCCCAGGGGGTTCCAGGGTGCTGAGATGGCTAACGTTTTGCTCCGCTAACAATGGTCGCCACGGCACGTAAGAACAGCCCAAAAACAATCCAAAACGGCCCAAAAAGAGCCAAAACTGGACATTTTTTGCTACGCAAGCAAGCTGCGGACAACGAGCGAAGCGAGAGGCAGCACCTTCCCTGCTATACGAAAGCCCCATCCGACCCTATGCCACCTGGGGGGTTCTAGGGTGCTTAGATGGCTGACGTTTTGCTCCGCTCACAATGGTCGCCATGGCACGTAAGAACAGTCCAAAAACAGGCCAAAACTGGATATTTTTTGCTGCACAAGCAAGCGGTGAGCGGCAGACAGCGAGCGAAGCGAGAGGCAGCACCTTCCCTATTATCCGAAAGCCCCATCAAACCCTATGCCACCCAGGGGGTTCCAGGGTGCTGAGATGGCTGACGTTTTGCTCCGCTCAAGGCGGTCGCCGCGGTATGTAAGAACGGTCCAAAAAGGGCTAAAACCGACCATTTTTGGCTGCGTGAGCGAGCGGCAAGCGACGGACAGCGAGCGAAGCAAGGGGCAGCAACTTCCCTGCAATACGAAAGCCCCATCCAGCCCTGTGCCACCCGGGGGGTTCCAGGGTGCTGAGATGGATGGCATTTTGCTCAGCTCACGACGGTCGTCGTGGCACGCAAGAACAGCCCAAAAACAGGCCAAAACGTCCCAAAACTGGACATTTTTTGCTGCGCGAGCGAGCAGCGAGCAACGGACAGCGAGCGAAGCGAGAGGCAGCACTGTCCACGCTATATGAATGCCCCATTAAGCCCTATGCCACCCAAGGGGTTCCAAGGTGCTGAGATAGTTGACGTTTTACTCCGCTCATGACGGTCGCCGCGGCACGCAAGAACAGCCCAAAAACAGGCCAAAACGGCCCAAAAAGGGCCAAAACTGGACATTTTTGGATGCACGAGCGAGCGGCGAGCAGCGGACAGTGAGTGAAGCGAGAGGAAGCACCGTCTCGGCTATACGAAAGACTCATCCTGCCTTATGCCACCCGGGGAATTCCAAGGTGCTGAGATGGCTGATGTTTTGCTCCGCTCATGACGGTCGCCGCGGCACGCAAGAACAGCCCAAAAATAGACCAAAACGGCCCAAAAACGGACCAAAACAGGCCATTTTTGGTTGCGCAAGCGAGCGGCAAGCGGTGGACAGTGAGCGAAGCGAGAGGCAGCACCGTCCCTGCTATACGAAAGCCCCATCCAGCCTTGTGCCACCTGGGGTATTCCAAGGTACTGAGATGGCTGACATTTTGCTATGCTCACGACGGTCGCCGCGACACGCAAGAACAGCCCAAAAACAGGCCAAAACGACCCAAAAAGGGTCCAAAACTGGCTATTTTTTGCTTCGCGAGCGAGTGACGAGCGGCGGACAGCGCACGAAGTGAGAGGCAGCACCGTCCCAGCTATACGAAAGCCCCATCCAGCCCTGTGTCACTCGAGGGGTTCCAGGGTGCTGAGATGGCTGACATTTTGCTCTTCTCACGATTGTCATCGCGACATGCAAGAACAGCCCAAAAACGGGCCAAAACTGGACATGTTTGGCTACGCGAGCAAGCTGCAGTGGACAGCGAGCGAAGCGAGAGGCAGCACCGTCCCTGCTATACGAAAGCCCGATCCCGCCCTATGCTACCCAGGGGGTTCTAGGGTGCTGAGATGGTTGATGTTTTGCTCCGCTCATGACAGTCGCCGTGACACGCAAGAACAGCCCAAAAATAGGCCAAAACGGCCCAAAAGCGGACCAAAACAGGCCATTTTTGGCTGCGCGAGAGAGCGGCAAGCGGTGGACAGTGAGCGAAGCGAGAGGCAGCACCGTCCCTGCTATACGAAAGCCCCATCCAGCCTTGTGCCACCTGTGGGGTTCCAGGGTGCTGATATGGCTGACATTTTGCACGCAAGAACAACCCAAAAAAAGGCCAAAACGACCCAAAAAGGGTCCAAAACTGGCCATTTTAGGCTGCGCGAACGAGCGGCGAGTGGCGGACAGCGCGCGAAGCGAGAGGCAGCAAAGACCCTGCTATACGAAAGACCCATCCAGCCCTGTGCCACTCGGGGTGTTCCAGGGTGCTGAGATGGCTGACATTTTACTACGCTCATGACTATCACCGTGGCACGCAAGAACAACTCAAAAACAGGCCAAAACGGCCCAAAAAGGGGCCAAAATTTGACATTTTTGGGTGCGCGAGCAAGCGGCGGACAACGAGCGAAGCCCCATCCAACCCTGCGCCACTCGAGGGGTTCTAGGGTGTTGAGATGGCTGACGTTTTGCTCCGCTTAAGGTGGTCGCCATGGCACGTAAGAACGGCCCAAAAATAGACCAAAACGGCCCAAAAACGGGCGAAAACTGGCCATTTTTGGCTGCGCGAGCGAGCGTCAAGCAGCGGACAACGAGCAAAGGAAGGGGCAGCACCTTCCCTGCTATCCGAAAGCCCCTTCCAGCCCTGTGCCACCCGGGGGGTTCCAGGTGTTGAATCTCATATTTTGATGATGAAACTACTTAATATATGTTTATGATTTAATCTGTATTTTGAGTGACGCAGGATGCTTCGATCAGGATGAGACAATTAAAGCAGGAAAATCATGTTGTGCCGGTGGAACATGTCAGAAGATTGGACGTCGGGCCGGTGGATCGGTCAATGTATCGACAGAAGGCTTCGGGCCATGGACTCAAGCATCGGGCCAAGAAAAGCAGGTATTGTGCCAAGGATATCGGAGTTGCGGAGTCAACTAGTCGATTGGGCAATAGGATGTAGGAAAGGACGATGCGCCGAAGAATCGTACGAAGCGTCGAGGGACCAATGACATGCCGGACAACTTGGTTAATTGCTTATGATTAATTGTATCAATCAAAGTTTTGTTTTAAGTGTGCAGAATTAACTACGATGAAAGTAAGATATGCAGCAGGAGTTGCGCCGGAGTCCAGACAATGATCACGTTGGGAGTTCGAGAGTTCGACGGAAGTTCGGACAATCGTCGGAGGTTTTGCGGGAACAAATCCGAGAAGTCCATGAGCTTGCCAAAGAAGCTCGTCGGAACTCGCCAAGTGGATCGTCGCAAGTCCAGGAATTTGCCAGAAGTCCGCAGGAGCATCACCGAGGGTTCATCGGATGATCGACGGAAGTTCGCCGGAAGCTCGCCGGAAGAAGCGATTGACGCACCGGAGCAAGTTGCATTAAATGTCGTAGGGAATATCGTAGTTAGCATAATGACTAAGTTGGAAATAGGAGGTGATCCCATTAACTTAATCTTGGGGCAATTGGGCCCCTGAAAAACCCAAATTGGGCCGAATGGATCAACCCATTCGGACCCTGATTTCTGCTAGGCGGTTGAACCGCCCAAGGCAGGAGGTTGCACCGCCTGGGCTCAGTCTCCGAGCGAGACTGGGAGGTGCAACCGCTTCAGCCAGGCGGTGGCACCGCTTGGGCTCAGTCTCCGAGCGAGACTGGGCGGTGCAACCACCCCTGACAAGAGGTGGCACCTCCTGGGCTCGGTCTCCGAGCATTGGCTGAGCGGTGTAACCACCGCAGTCAGGAGGTTGCACCACCTGAGCTCGGTCTTCGAGCTCTGGCAGGAGGTGCAACCGCCCCTGACAGGAGGTGGCACCGCCTAGAGGCTCAGTCTTCGAGCTCTGCCAGGCGGTGCAACCGTTCCAGTCTGGAGGTGCAACCGCCTGATCCCGGAATTCCGAGAATTGATAGTTTTGAGCTCCAAAATTTAACTGGGTTGGGGCCTATAAATACCCCACCCATTTAGCACTGAAAGGGCACAGAATACACTCCGAAATCTTGATCTTGTTCTGTGATTTTTAGAGCTCAAAATTGTTGTAAAGGCCAAAAGTTCTTCTACCTCTTTTCTTCTAAGTTCTGAGCTGTAAAGAGAGGAGAGAAAATTCTATAAGGGTTGTCTCCTAAGCCCGTCAAAAAGAGTGAAACTGTAAAAGGGTGGTTGGCCTTCGCCTATTGAAGTGATACCGGGGAGGGTAAAAATGCAGAATGGATTTCGAAAGAACACTAATAGAATAGTTGTACAGATAGAAAATATCACAGAAGGCAATGAACGAACTCTTGAAGAAACTTCGGTAAAATGAAATATAGCTCACCACCAAGTTTAAAAATCAAAAGGGATACAGAAGATCACCACCCTAATGATAATAAACAAGGATACATAACTAAAAGCAAAAGACTCACCACTCAAGGACGCATCCAAGAGATACAGAGTTCAAAAGAGCACTCCAAGAGAGCTTCTACCAATATCCTCAGTTTTCTAAAATATTTTCTAAGCCCTAAACCCTAAAATAAATACTAGTGCATGAAACAACCCTTCATGCATAGGAAATTTCGAAATTAAGTGCTTTACAGCTGCCAACCAACTCCATTAATGAATTCCTTAGCCATGAAGAAAAGCACCATGATACAGCTTTACAACTGCCAATCATCTCCATTAATGTATTCCTTTGTGCTGGGAATATGCTGATGAGCTGTCTTATTTGAGTTGGCTGAGTTGAAGATTATGTAGCAATATTGTTGGCTGAACAATATTGCTACAATTAGTATGATCCATACAAGCAGATTGTAGCAAATTAGACACTCCCATGTCAATCTCCCCTAGTTGAAAAAGACTTGTCCTTAAGTTCCTGTTTGTTTCGTCATCATGATTATAAAAAGGACTTAAGTAAGCCACATTAAATGTTGGGGATACTCCGTAATCTTTAGGCAGCTCAATCTCATAAGCATTTTCTCCAATTCTCTTAAGCACCTTGAATGGACCATCAGCCTTAGGTTTCAGTTTTCCAAATTTTCCCGACGGAAACCTCTCGTTCCTTAGATGAATCCAAACCAAATCACCTACATTAAACTCCACAAGTTTTTTGTGTTTGTTAGCAGCTTGCATGTACCTCTCATTTTGTTTCTCAATGGTTGCTTTCACACCCTCATGTAGCTTCTTTATCTGCTTAGATCTTTCATCAGCATCTCCACTAAATTGCTTTGTTGTAGAATGAGGGATTAAGTCCAAAGGACCAGCAGGATTAGCACCATAAACTACCTCAAAAGGACTCTTACCAAGACTATGATGCATAGAACGATCATAGGCAAACTCAATTTATGGAAGAATGACATCCCATTGCTTAATATTCTTGCCAACATAGCATCTAAACAAATTTTCCAAGCTTCGGTTTGTTACCTCAGTTTGCCCATCAGTTTGTGGATGATGCAAGCTGCTGAAATTCAAAGAAGTACCCAGCTTCCTCCAAAGAGTTCTCCAAAAATGACTAACAAATTTTAAATCTCGATCAGACACCATAGTTCTTGGAATACCATGCAATTTAACAATCTCCTTAAAATATAAATCAACAATATGAGATGCATCATTCGATTTATTGCATAGAACAAAGTGAGACATTTTTGAAAATCTGTCAACAACCATGATAGAATCCTTGTTCCTTTGAGTTCTTGGCAGTCCCAAAACGAAATCAAGATTCACATCCTCCCATGGAGTATTTTGCACTGGCAATGGAGTGTACAAACCAGAATTTTGACTTCTTGTTTTTGCCAAATGACATAATCGGCATTGCTTCACATATCTATCCACATCTCTAAACATTTTAGGCCAGTAGAAATTTGATTGAACAAGAGCTAGAGTCTTGTCCCTACCAAAATGTCCTTCCAAAACACCACTATGAGCTTCAGCTAGAATTACTTGTCTCAAAGAATAAGATGGAACACACAAAGCATTAGCTCGAAAAAGAAAATCATCAAAGATAAAAAATTGTTGAAAGGAACCTGATTTACAATTTTGCCATATCGAGCCAAAATCCACATCATTCTCATATAGATCTTTGAATGTTTCAAATCCAACCACTTTGACTTCCATTCCTAATAATAAAGAATGCTTTCTGCTCAATGCGTCAGCAACTACATTTTGAACACCAGATTTGTGCTTGATTGTAAAGTTGTAAGATTGCAAAAACTCCACCCAAGCTGCATACCTTTTGTTCAGCTTGTGCTGGTGATTAATGAACTTTAATGCCTCATGATCATAATATAGAACAAATGGCTTGGCAAGAAGATATTAACTCCAATGAGACAAAGCTCGATAAATCGCATAAAACTACTTATCATAAGTAGAGTATTTCTTTCTTGTATCATTCAGCTTTTCACTAAAAAATGCAATGGGCCTTCCATCTTGACTCAAAACAGCACCAATTCCCACATTAGATGCATCACATTCAACTTCAAACACATTATCAAAATTTGGTAGAACTAAGATAGGAGCTTCAGTAACCTTTCTTTTCAAAAGCTCAAAAGCATCGTTAGCCTCACTAGTCCATTTGAATTTGTCACATTTCAGACATTCGGTGATTGGAGCGACAATAGAGCTGAAACCCTTGATAAATCTTTTGTAAAACGAAGTTAAGCCATGGAAACTCCTCACATCATGCAACGAAGCAGGAGTTGGCCAACTGAGAATAGCCTCTACCTTACTTTGATCCATCATGATTCCATTTTTTGAAACAACATAACCCAGAAACACCACACTAGAAGTAAAGAAATCACACTTATTTAGATTAGCATAAAGCTTTTGATGCCTCAAAATAAGAAAGATCTCTTTCAGATGATTCATATGCTCCTCTTCGCTATTGCTGTACACCAATATATCGTCAAAATAAACTACAACAAATATTCCAATGCATGGCTTAAGTATGTGATTCATAAATCTCATGAAGGTGCTAGGAGCATTAGATAGCCCAAATGGCATAACCAACCATTCATATAAGCCTTCTCTAGTTTTAAATGATGTTTTCCACTCATCTCCGGGCCTCATTCTTATCTGATGATAGCCACTCCTCAAATCAATTTTTGAGAAAATACAAGCACCACACAATTGATCAAGTAAATCATCTAACCTTGGAATAGGAAATCGATAGTCCACTGTGATTTTGTTGATGGTGCGAATGTCCACGCACATTCTCCAAGAACCATCCTTCTTAGGCACTAACAAAGCAAGAACCTATTAGGACTCTAGCTAGGAGAGTCCTAATTGAGAGGGACATTCTGTTAGGACTCTAGCTAGGAGAGTTCTAATTAAGAGGGACACTCTGTTAGGACTCTAACTAGGAGAGTCCTAATTGAAAGGGACACTTTGTTAAGAGGTTTTTTCTTAGAGAAGAATTAGGAGTTGTAAGGGAATAGGAGTCTTGAGTATGAGTCATATTAGGAGTTGGTTAGAAGTAAGAGTCTTAAGTAGGAGTCCTATTAGGAGTTAGGGTTTAGAAGCCCTATAAATAGTCATGTATTCCTTCTCTTTTCTTAAGCAATAGATGAATCTTTTCTGCAACCTTTGAGCAGCAACTTGGAGGGAGGAACCCCTATAGAGTTCCAAGGAGGCCGATCCCCTAAAGAGATCAACCCCAAGTTTAGAATCTGCAAGGGTTCTAACACCTGGTATCAGAGCAGCATTCTTGGCGTCTCGCTGCCCTTCCACAGCCATCCATCAACCCTCCACAACCATCCAAAGCAATTCCCACAATTGCTTAAAAGACCGTCGCCGAATTCCGCCATCATCTCCACCACCACAGATCTGTTAGGACACTAGCTAGGAGAGTTCTAATTGAGAGGGACATTCATGTAAAACTGTTAGGACTTTAGCTAGGAGAGTCCTAATTGAGAGGGATATTCTGTTAGGACTCTAGCTAGGAGAGTCCTAATTGAGAGGGATATTCTGTTAGGACTCTAGTTAGGAGAGTCCTAATTGAGAGGGACATTCATGTAGGAGGTTTTTTCTTAGAGAAGAATTAGGAGTTGTAAGGGAATAGGAGTCTTGAGTAGGAGTCCTATTAGGAGTTGGTTAGAAGAGTCTTAAGTAGGAGTCCTATTAGGAGTTAGGGTTTAGAAGCCCTATAAATAGCCATGTATTCCTCCTCTTTTTTCAAGCAATAGATGAATCTTTTCTGCAGCCTTTGAGCAGCAACTTGGAGGGAGGAACCCCTATAGAGTTCCAAGGAGGCCGATACCCTAAAGAGATCAACCCCAAGTTTAGAATCTGCAAGGGTTCTATCACCTGGTATCAGAGCAGTGTTCTTGGCGTCTCGCTGCCCTTCCACAGCCATCCATCAACTCTCCACAACCGTCCAAAGCAATTCCCACAATTGCTTAAAAGATCATCGCCGAATTCCGCCATCATCTCCACCACCACGGATCATCCTTTGATCTCCCTGTGAATTGCAACAGGTTCTGGTTTTCTACCTTACTGCTGCTGCAATTTAGTTATCTTTATTTAAAAATCCCCAAAAAAAATATTCCTATATTGCTGCATAAACTTTTCGTCATAAAGTTTTCATCTCTACGACGAAAGATACATTGCAGAATTCCAACCGTATAGCACTGTCTTTTTGATCTTGCTACTATGTTTTTTCTATCCAAATCTCCACGAAATTTTATGACATCTTTGACACTTCCTAACAGCAGATTTCCCTTTGGTTTTGTCAAAAAATTCTCAATATAAACCATTGATATTTTACATCTAATCTGCTATACTTGAAAATCTGTACCGTAAAATTTCAGCCGCATAGCTCTGATTGTTTGATCTTGATACAATGTTGTTTCTCTCCAAATCACTACGAAATTTTTATGATAGTTTTGACACTTCCTAATAGTGGATTTCCCTTTGGTTTCATCAAAAAATTCTCAATATAAACTTCTGATCTTTTACGTCCAATCTGCTATACTTAAAAATCTATGCTGCAGAAAATTTCAGCCGCATATTGTTGCCTTAACCCATCTATTTGCAATCTTTTTTTGAATGAAATTTCTTATACACTTTATAGATCATCTTGGCTTTCATCTAAGATTGATCTATTGAGGAATTCATCTCTAAAACCGATTTTTGTGTTGCTATAAATTTTCATCGTAAACTGCTGAAATTTTTCGACGAGAATTCTGCTATCGCAACTTGCACCAATTTCCTTGCTGTTATACTGCCGAAATTTTCTTGATTAAATTAGTCATCCTTGCTGTCATATAAACTGTGATTTTGCTATCAATTCCCTCCTCAATTCTCTTAAGTTTTTGGTGGAAATTACGTCGAGAAACCGCTGTTTCTTCGACGATAATTCTGCTCTTACAAGACAGCACATACTTGCTGCAACTTCCACTGATTTCTCTCAAACCTTTTCTGCCATCTACCACAGATCCAAAACTTTCATCCATAGCCCTAAAACTCGACGAAACCACACCCTCAAACTGCACCCAAATCAGCCACAAAACAAGCCTAAATCGTAGCCTACATCCACCTATCCACCAACCCTTTCGACCATCACTTCTCTCAACCTATACATGCCTTTAACCTGACAACAAAAGAGAGATCTTAACATCATAGATTTAGAGGCATATACTATGGCATCTAAGGAGGCAATCAATGCTAAATTCGAAGCCTTGGAGGCACGAATGGAGGATAAGATTCGGACGCTCTTTACCGAACTCAGATTGGGCCGACTACTAAACCCGAAAAAATCATATCACGGAGAGAGCTTTGCCCAATCGCACCAGACCCGAAGAGATGGGTTCCAAGGGAAGGGAGGCTCTATGATCGATCCCAACTATCCACGCATAAGGATGGACTTCCCTAGATGGGAAGAAGGAGACCCGATTGGTTGGATCTTGCACGCGGAGCGATATTTTCGGTACCACAAAACCGCAGATGCATCTATGGTGAAAATTGCAGCTATACATCTTGAAGGGGATGCTATAAAGTGGTTTGACTGATTTGAACATACTTATGGAGTCCTTTCATGGCAACAATTCAAAGAAGGACTGCTGATCCGCTTCAGACCAACCGATTACGAGAATATTGATGGACAACTAGCAAAGATCCGACAAACCTCCACCATTCAGGAGTACCAAACCAGGTTTGAAAGGTTATCTAATCAAACTCTTGATTGGTCTCAAAAATAGCTATTGAGGACTTTTATTGAGGGCTTGAAGCCGGAGATCCGAGGAGAAGTTAAAGCGCGACAACCGTACACGCTTATGGCAGCCATCTCTTTCGCACGACATCAAGAGGAGCAATTGAACCATGAAGCTCGAAGGACTAGGGTCACTCCTTAACCAGTAATATTGAAGCCCTTAGCCCCCCCTACTATTGACCGAGTCCCTGCACAAAAAAGGTTGACAAGAGAAGAGCTTCAGGAGCGATCTGCGAAGGGATTATGTTGGCATTGCGACGAGCCGTGGAGCCATGAGCATCGCTGTAGTAAAGGGAGACTTTTTATCATTGAACCCGTAGAAGAAGGGGTCATTGAACATCCAGAAGAGAGCATTGAACATAAAGAAGAAGATGCAGAAGAAGAGCCACAACCGACCGAAGTTACGGTACATGCACTAGCCGGCTACTCAAACCCGCAAATGATGAAAGTTGGAGGCCTTCTCAAACAACAACTGATCACTGTTTTCATCGACACGGGCATCACTAATAATATCCTAAACAATAAGGTTGCTATCCGAATGACATTACCTATCGAGAATCGTTGCAGGTTTGATGTTAAGGTCACCGACAGACGGATTTTGAAGTGTGATCGTAGGCGCCCGCAGGAGAAACTATTGCTGCAGGACCAAGAGATAATTGCAGATTTCTTCCTTCTCCCTCTTGATGATCATGAGGTCATGCTCAGAATTAAATGGTTGACAACATTAGATATATTTGACGAACTACGCAACCTACCTTTACCCTCAGGCATTATCATTGTATAACGATTCTTCTAAGCCAATCTCCAGCAAATGCTCAGCCATATCAGTATCCACATCTCCAGAAGGATGAAATAGAAAGGATTGTAAAAGAGATGCTTAAAACAGGAGTTATTCGGCCATGTTGTAGCCCCTACTCTTCACCGGTGCTCCTCATACGAAAGAAGGATGGAATATGGCGATTATGTGTTGATTACCGAACTCTCAATGGCATAACAATCAAGGATAAATACCTTATTCCAGTAGTAAATGAGTTACAAGATGAAAGGGAGCACAAATCTTCACAAAGCTGGACCTTTGATCCGGGTATCATCAAATACGAGTATGCGAAGAAGACATACCGAAAACCATCTTTTGAACACACAACAACCACTATGAATTTTTGCTTTCTTCATAAGATGGTGGAATATCTTGGGCATATCATATCAGAGGAAGGTGTGACAGTAGACCCCTTTAAAATTGGAGCAATGCAAAACTGGCTGACCCAGTGGAACATAAAATTGCTACATGGCTTTCTGGGTTTAACAGTCTACTACTGTAAGTTCGTGAAAAACTATGGAGAGATCAGTGCACCACTTACTTCCTTACTAAAAAAAGATGTCTTCCAATGGTCGGACAGAGCCTCCGCTGCCTTTGATAAACTTAAGGCAGTCATGACGATGACGCCGGTGCTACCACTACCAGATTTCAACCGACCCTTCATTATTGAGGCCGACGCTGACATGGGAGTGTCTAATTTGCTACAATCTGCTCATATGGATCATACTGATAATATGATATTTTTTTCAGCCAACAATATTGCTACATAATCTTCAACTCAGCCTACTCAGATAAGACAGCTCATCAGCATATTCCCAGCACAAAGGAATACATTAATGGAGTTGGTTGGCAGCTGTAAAGCTGTATCATGGTACTTTTCTTCATGGCTAAGGAATTCATTAATGGAGTTGGTTGGCAGCTGTAAAGCACTTAATTTCGAAATTTCCTATGCATGAAGGGTTGTTTCATGCACTAGTATTTATTTTGGGGTTTAGGGCTTAGAAAAGGGTTTAGAAACTGAGGATATTGGCAGAAGCTCTCTTGGAGTGCTCTTTGAACTCTGTATCTCTTGGATGCGTCCTTGAGTGGTGAGTCTTTCGCTTTCAGTTATGTATCCTTGTTTATTATCATTAGGGTGGTGATCTTCTATATCCCTTTTGATTTTTAAACTTGGTGGTGAGCTATATATCATTTTATCGAAGTTTCTTCAAAAGTGCATTCCTTGCCTTTTGTGACATTTTCTATCTGAACAACTGTTATATCGGTTTTCTTTTGAAATCCATTCTGTAATTTTACCCTCCCGGTATCAGTTTGGTATCAGAGCGAAAGGCTAGAGATCATAGCAAGGCGGAATGGAAAAGATGTAGTTGGTGAAGGTAGCGATCACGAAGATGACGCTGAGTCGTTGAGGCTGCAGCTACGAAAATTGCTGCGTAGCCTACAAGAAAAAAATGAGATAATCGACGAACTTCAAAGTAGACATAACCAACATGAAAATGAAGCTCGAGAGTTTACTTCTGATGATGATACACCTCTTCCAAGGGAGTCGAGAAGATGTCAGAGAAGAAATGAAGTCCAAGATGAGTGGCAGAATAAATATAATCCCAGATTTGATATTCCAAAATTTGAAGGTAAAATAAATGTTGATGACTTTATCGATTGGCTTAATACTGTAGAAAGAATCTTCGATTTTCATGAACCACCAGAACAAAAGAAGGTCAAACTTGTGGCACTCAAACTCAAGCGGAATGCATCTTTTTGGTGGGAAAATCTGAAGAAACAAAGAGAACGTGAGGGGAAGAGTAAGATCGATACATGGGAGAAAATGAAAAGGGAGCTAAAGAGAAAATATTTACCTCATAATTATAGACAAGAGATCTTTCTCAAAATACATGATTTCAAGCAAAAAGATCTTAGTGTGGAGGAGTATACTGCAGAATTTGATAATTTGATGTTAAAAGGAGAACTTGTAGAACCGGAAGAGCAAACAATTGCAAGATACTTGGGAGGTCTGAAGTATGAGATTGCTAAAGTTGTTCAGCTACAGCCATATTGGTCTTTAAATGATGTGAGCAAGCTGGCATTAAAAGTTGAAAAGCAACAGAAGTTTGAAAAGAGTTTTCGGTATAACTCAAAAGAAGGCTACACAAAAGGAGGAAGTTCCAAGCCTACTGTCCAAAGCAAGGTGATATCGAAGGTGCAAGAAAAGGGTGAAGAATCTGCTGGCAGCAAAAAAACACCTAATTCTTCTACCCCAAGTGGCCGAAAATGCTTCAAATGTCATGGTTTTGGGCATATCGCATCAGATTGTCCAAATAGGAGGATTGTAACTTTGGTTGAAGATCATAGTGATGGAGGAGAAGATGAAACTGATGACGAACCAAAATACGATGATGATGAGGAAGAGATTACTTATGCTGATCATGGTTTGTCTATTGTTTTGCAACGTAGTTTACAAGTGTCATATGTGGCCGACGATGAAAGTTGGGTGAGAAAAAATGTGTTTCACACTAAATGCACTTCTCTTGGCAAAGTATGTTTGGTGATCATCGACAGCGGCAGCTTTGAGAATGTGGTATCTTTAGAGATGGTGCAGAAGCTAAAGTTGGATACCATCCCTCATCCACATCCATACCAGTTATGTTGGCTGCAAAAAGGAAATGACATCAATGTAACTAAAAGATGTTTAGTTTCATTTTCTATTGGCAAGTATTATAAAGATGAAGTATGGTGTGATGTTGCTCCTATGGATGCTTGTCATTTGCTGTTGGGAAGACCTTGGCATTATGATAGAAGGGTGTTGTATGACGGCTACAAACATACTTATTCTTTTAAGGTGAATGAAAAGAAGATTATTTTAGCTCCCTTACAACCATCTGAAATCACTGCACCAAAGAAGAAAGTTAATGCTTTTATGTCGTATGGTGAATGCAAAAGTGAATTAGACAAGGGTGGTCATGTTATGGCTTTACTAGTAGTAGAAGAAAATGAACAACACAAGGAGACACCCGTGATCATGAAACAAATGTTGGAAGAGTTTGAAGATGTTATACCGGCAGAGATTCCACATGGCCTTCCACCCTTGAGAGATATCCAGCATGAGTCCGGCAGAGATATCCAGCATTGATCTTATTCCGGGGGCTGTTCTACCTAATAAGGCAGCATATAGAATGAGTCCCAAGGAGCATGAAGAACTTCAAAGGCAAGTTGATGAATTGGTTAAAAAAGGGTTAATCTGGAAGAGCATGAGTCCTTGTGCGGTTCCTGCTTTATTAATGCCTAAGAAGGATGGTTCTTTGAGAATGTGCGTGGACAGTCGCACCATCAACAAAATCACAGTGGACTATCGCTTTCCTATTCCAAGGTTAGATGACTTACTTGATCAATTGTGTGGTGCTTGTATTTTCTCAAAAATTGATTTGAGGAGTGGCTATCATCAAATAAGAATGAGGCCCGGAGATGAATGGAAAACAGCATTTAAAACTAAAGAAGGTTTATATGAATGGTTGGTTATGCCATTTGGCCTATCTAATGCTCCTAGCACCTTCATGAGATTTATGAATCACATACTTAAGTCATGCATTGGAATATTTGTTTTAGTTTGTTTTGATGATATATTGGTATACAGCAAGAGTGAAGAGGAGCATATGAATCATCTGAAAGAGATCTTTCTTATTTTGAGGCATCAAAAGCTTTATGCTAATCTAAAGAAGTGTGATTTCTTTACTTCTAGTGTGGTGTTTCTAGGGTATGTTGTTTCAAAAGATGGAATCATGATGGATCAAAGTAAGGTAGAAGCTATTCTCAGTTGGCCAACACCTGCTTCGTTGCAAGATGTGAGGAGTTTCCATAGCTTAACTTCATTTTACAGAAGATTTATCAAGGGTTTTAGCTCTATTGTCGCTCCAATCACCGAATGTTTGAAATGTGATAAATTCAAATGGACTAGTGAGGCTAACGATGCTTTTGAGCTTTTGAAAAGAAAGGTTACTGAAGCTCCTATCTTAGTTATACCGAATTTTGACAATGTGTTTGAAGTTGAATGTGATGCATCTAATGTGGGAATTGGTGCTGTTTTGAGTCAAGACGGAAAGCCCATTGCATTTTTTAGTGAAAAG
Organism: Musa acuminata AAA Group; assembly: GCF_036884655.1. Lineage (NCBI taxonomy): Eukaryota > Viridiplantae > Streptophyta > Magnoliopsida > Zingiberales > Musaceae > Musa > Musa acuminata. The sequence continues at coordinate 29,405,217 of NC_088338.1, read as the reverse complement.
CTGAATGATACGAGAAAGAAATACTCTACTTATGATAAGGAGTTTTATGCGATTTATCGAGCGTTGTCTCATTGGAGTCAATATCTTCTTGCCAAGCCATTTGTTCTGTATTCTGATCATGAGGCATTAAAGTTCATTAATCACCAGCACAAGCTAAACAAGAGGCATGCAGCTTGGGTGGAGTTTTTACAATCTTACAACTTTATAATCAAGCACAAATCTAATGTTCAAAATGTAGTTGCTGACGCATTGAGCAGAAAGCATTCTTTATTATCAGCAATGGAAGTCAAAGTGGTTGGATTTGAAACATTCAAAGATCTATATGAGAATGATGTGGATTTTGGCTCGATATGGCAGAATTGTAAATCAGGTTCCTTTCAACAATTTTTTGTCTTTGATGGTTTTCTTTTTCGAGCTAATGCTTTATGTGTTCCATCTTGTTCTTTGAGACAAATAATTCTAGCTGAAGCTCATGGTGGTGTTTTGGGAGGACATTTCGGTAGGGATAAGACTCTAGCTCTTGTTCAATCAAATTTCTACTGGCCTAAAATGTTCAGAGATGTGGATAGACATGTGAAGCAATGCCGAATGTGTCATTTGGCAGAAACAAGAAGTCAAAATTCTGGTTTGTACACTCCCTTGCCAGTGCCAAATGCTCCATGGGAGGATGTGAGTCTTGATTTCGTTTTGGGACTGCCAAGAACTCAAAGGAACAAGGATTCTATCATGGTTGTTGTTGACAGATTTTTAAAAATGTCTCACTTTGTTCCATGCAATAAATCAAATGATGCATCTCATATTGCTGATTTATATTTTAAGGAGATTGTTAAATTGCATGGTATTCCAAGAACTATGGTGTCTGATCGAGATTCAAAATTTGTTAGTCATTTTTGGAGAACTCTTTGGAGGAAGCTGAGTACTTCTTTGAATTTCAGCAGCTCGCATCATCCACAAACTGATGGGCAAACTGAGGTAACAAACCGAAGCTTGGGAAATTTACTTAGAAGCTATGTTGGCAAGAATATTAACCAATGGGATGTCATTCTTCCACAAATTGAGTTTGCCTACAATCGTTCTATGCATCATAGTATTGGTAAGAGTCCATCATGATTCCATCTTTTGAAACAACATACCCCAAAAACACCACACTAGAAGTAAAGAAATCACATTTCTTTAGATTAGCATAAAGTTTTTGCTGCCTCAAAATAAGAAAGATCTCTTTCAGATGACTCATATGCTCCTCTTCACTCTTGTTGTACACCAATATATCGTCAAAATAAACTACAACAAATATTCCAATGCATGGCTTAAGTATGTGATTCATAAATCTCATGAATGTGCTAGGAGCATTAGATAGTCCAAATGACATAAACAACCATTCATATAAGCCTTCTCTAGTTTTAAACGTTGTTTTCCATTCATCTCCGGGCCTCATTCTTATTTGGTGATAGCCACTCCTCAAATCAATTTTTGAAAAAATATAAGCACCACACAATTGATCAAGTAAATCATCTAACCTTGGAATAGGAAAGCGATAGTCTACTGTGATTTTGTTGATGGTTCGACTGTCCACGCACATTCTCCAAGAACCATCTTTCTTAGGCACCAACAAGGCTGGAACTGCACAAGGACTCATGCTCTCCCGAATTAACCCATTTTTCACTAATTCATCAACTTGCCTTTGAAGTTCTTCATGTTCTTTAGGACTCATTCTGTACGCAGCCTTATTAGGTAGAACAGCCCCCGGAATAAGATCAATGTGATGTTGAATGTCTCTCAAATGTGGAAGGCCATGTGGAATCTCTTCCGGTATAACATCTTGAAATTCTTCAAGGATTGGTTGCATGATTTTCGGTGTCTCCTTATGTTGTTCGTTCTCCTCTACTACCATTAGGGCCAAAACATGACTGCCATTGTCCAATTCATATCTGCATTCTCTATAAGAAATAAAAGCACTAACTTCCTTCTTTGGCGCACTGATTTCGGAAGGTTGTAATGGAGCTAAGATAATCTTCTTTTCATTCACTTTAAAAGAATAAGTATGTTTATAACCATCATACAACACTCTTCTATCATAATGCCAAGGTCTTCCCAATAGTAAATGACAAGCATCCATAGGGGCAACATCACACCACACTTTATCTTTATAATACTTGCCAATAGAAAATGAAACTAAACAGCTTTTAGTTACCTTGATGTCATTTCCTTTTTGCAACCAACATAATTGGCATGGATGTGGATGAGGGATCGTATCCAACTTCAGCTTCTGCACCATCTCCAAAGAAACCACGTTCTCAAAACTGCCACTATCGATGATCACCAAGCACACCTTGCCAAGAGAAGTGCATTTAGTGTGAAACACATTTTTTCTCACCCAACTTTCATCGTCGGCCATATATGACACTTGTAAACTACGTTGCAATACAATAGACAAACCATGATCAGCATAAGTAATCTCTTCCTTATCATCCTCGCATTTTGCTTCGTCGTCAGCTTCATCTTCGCCTCCATCACTATGATCTTCAACCAAAGTTACAATCCTCCTATTTGGACAATCCGAAGCAATATGCCCAAAACCATGACATTTGAAGCATTTTCGGCCACTTGGGGTAGAAGAATTAGGTGTTTTTTTGTTGCCTGCAGACTCTTCACCCTTTTCTTGCACCTTCGATATCACCTTGCTTTGGACAGTAGGCTTGGAACTTCCTCCTTTTGTGTAGCCTTCTTTTGAGCCATACCGAAAACTTTTTTCAAACTTCTGTTGCTTTTCAACTTTTAATGCCAGCTTGCCCACATCATTTAAAGACCAATATGGCTATAGCTGAACAACTTTAGCAATCTCATACTTCAGACCTCCTAAGTATCTTACAATTGTTTACTCTTCCGGTTCCACAAGCTCTCCTTTCAACATCAAATTATCAAATTCTGCAGTGTACTCCTCCACACTAAGATCTTTTTGCTTGAAATCATGTATTTTGAGAAAGATCTCTTGTCTATAATTATCAGGTAAATATTTTCTCTTTAGCTCCCTTTTCATTTTCTCCCATGTAACGATCTTACTCTTCCCCTCACGTTCTCTTTGTTTCTTCAGATTTTCCCACCAAAAAGATGCATTCAACCTGAGTTTGAGTGCCACAAGTTTGACCTTCTTTTGTTCTGGTGGTTCATGAAAATCGAAGATTCTTTCTACTGTATTAAGCCAATCGATAAAGTCATCAACATTTATTTTTCCTTCAAATTCTAGAATATCAAATCTGGGAATATATTTATTCTGCCACTCGTCTTGGACTTCATTTCTTCTCCGACATCTTCTTGACTCCCTTGGAAGATGAGGTGTTTCATCAACAGAAGTAAACTCTCGAGCGTCATTTTCATGCTGGTTATGTCTACTTTGAAGTTCGTCGATTATTTCATTTTTTTCTTGTAGGCTACGCAGCAATTTTTGTAGCTGCAGCCTCAACGACTCAGCGTCATCTCCATGGTCGCTACCTTCACCAACTACACCTTTTCCATTCCGCCTTGCCATGATCTCTAGTCTTTAGCTCTGATACCACACTGATACCGGGGAGGGTAAAAATACAGAATGGATTTTCAAATAACACCGATGGAAAATTTGTTCAGATAGAAAATGTCACAGTAGAAAAGGAAGAACTGATACCAGAAGCACCAATGAAGCAACTTAGGTACAAAAGAAAAGTAGCTCACCACAAAGTTTAAAATCGCAATGGGATACAGAAAGTTCACCACCCAACGGAAATTAAACGATGATACAGAACTAGAAAATAAAAGACTCACCACTCAAGGACGCATCCAAGAGATACAGAGTTTAAGGGGTTCTCTAAGAGCTTCTGCCCAGATATCATCAGTTTCTAAAGTCCTTTCTAAGTCCTAAACACCAAAATAAATACTAGTGCATGAAACAACCCTTCATGCATAGGGAATTTTGAAATTAAGTGTTTACAGCTTCTAACCAACTATTTTAATGCACTCATTGGTAATGAATAAATATTCACAGCTGCCAACTAACTCCTTTAATGCATTCCTTTGTCTTGAAGAAAAGCACCTTGAAACATCTTTAACTTTGTGCAGAGAATATGCTGATGAGCTGTCACTTTTTTGTGTGCTGAGATAAAGATTATGAGGGATCATTATTGACTGAAAAAGATACTAGATCATAATCAAGGCTCATATAATCAGATTGTAGTAAATTAGACACTCCCGTGTCACTAATCCTACTGGTCCTTTGGACTTAATCCCTCATTCTACAACAAAGCAATTTAGTGGAGATGCTGATGAAAGAGCTAAGCAGATAAAGAAGCTACATGAGGGTGTGAAAGCAACCATTGAAAAACAAATTGAGAGGTACGTGCAAGCTGCTAATAAACACAAAAAACTTGTGGAGTTTAATGCAGGTGATTTGGTTTGGATTCATCTAAGGAAGGAGAGGTTTACGCCGGAAAAATTTGGAAAACTGAAACCTAAGGCTGATGGTCCATTCAAGGTGCTTAAGAGAATTGGAAAAAATGCTTATGAGATTGAGCTACCTAAAGATTACAGAGTATCCCCAACATTTTATGTGGCTGACTTAAGTCCTTTTTATAATCATGATGACGAAACAAACAATAACTTGAGGACAAGTCTTTTTCAACCAGGGGAGATTGACACAGGAGTGTCTAATTTGCTTCAATCTGCTCATATGGATCATACTGATAATATGATATTTTTTTCAGCCAACAATATTGCTACATAATCTTCAACTCAGCCTACTCAGATAAGACAGCTCATCAGCATATTCCCAACACAAAGGAATACATTAATGGAGTTGTTTGGCAGCTGTAAAGCTGTATCATGGTACTTTTCTTCATGGCTAAGGAATTCATTAATGGAGTTGGTTGGCAGCTGTAAAGCACTTAATTTCGAAATTTCCTATGCATGAAGGGTTGTTTCATGCACTAGTATTTATTTTGGGGTTTAGGGCTTAGAAAAGGGTTTAGAAACTGAGGATATTGGCAGAAGCTCTCTTGGAGTGCTCTTTGAACTCTGTATCTCTTGGATGCATCCTTAAGTGGTGAGTCTTTCGCTTTCAGTTCTGTATCCTTGTTTATTATCATTAGGGTGGTGATCTTCTGTATCCCTTTTGATTTTTAAACTTGGTGGTGAGCTATATATCGTTTTATCGAAGTTTCTTCAAAAGTGCGTTCCTTGCCTTTTGTGACATTTTCTATCTGAACAACTGTTATATCGGTTTTCTTTTGAAATCCATTCTGCAATTTTACCCTCCCGGTATCAGACGCATCTGGAGTCGGAATTGGAGCAATTCTCATGCAAGATGGTCGACCACTCGCATACACTAGCAAGGCATTATCTCCCTCCCATCAAAATAAGTCAACATATGATAAGGAGATGCTCGCCATTGTGCGCGCAGCAACGAGGTAGAGACCCTACTTGATTGGTCGACGATTTCAAATTAAAACCGACCATAAAAGCCACAAGTACTTTTTGGAGCGAAAGATATCATCCCATGAGCAGCAAAACTGGGTAACAAAACTTCTTGGATTTGATTATGAAATAACTTACAAAAAGGGGAAAGAGAATGTTCTTGCAGATGCGCTTTCGCAGCTACCCGAGCAAGCTGAAGTTTTGGCCATTTCACTTCCGACCAACGACTTCCTTGAGGATATTAAGATGGAATGGCAGGAAGATTCAGAGACTAGTAAGATTATAAAAAAATTGGAGGAACCACCAAGCTCCGTAGCTCATTACAATTGGGACTCAAAAGAATTACACTATAAGAGTTCTAAATTTAAAAGGAGTATGGCATATCACTCACAAATCGACGGTCAGACAGAAGTTGTAAATAGGTGCTTGGAGATAGCCCAAAGCCACCCACCAAATATGACTACCCAAGGAGGACTTCAGACTCAGCCAACTGCCATTATTGATCGACGGATTATGACTCGACGACGACGATCCACTACTGAATTGCTAATACAGTGGGCAAACCTACTAACAGAAGATGTCACTTTGGAGAACTATGATGACTTGAAGATCAAATTCCCAAAATTCATGAATCGTCAGCCTCGAGGACAAGGCTGATTTGAAGAGGGCGGGTTTGTTAGGACTCTAGCTAGGAGAGTTCTAATTGAGAGGGACATTCATGTAAAACTGTTAGGACTTTAGATAGGAGAGTCCTAATTGAGAGGGGCATTCTGTTAGGACTCTAGCTAGGAGAGTCCTAATTGAGAGAGACATTCTGTTAGGACTCTAGTTAGGAGAGTCCTAATTGAGAGGGACATTCATGTAGGAGGTTTTTTCTTAGAGAAGAATTAGGAGTTGTAAGGGAATAGGAGTCTTGAGTAGGAGTCCTATTAGAAGTTGGTTAGAAGTAAGAGTTTTAAGTAGGAGTCCTATTAGGAGTTAGGGTTTAGAAGCCCTATAAATAGCCATGTATTCCTCCTCTTTTTTTCAAGCAATAGATGAATCTTTTCTGCAGCCTTTGAGCAGCAACTTGGAGGGAGGAACCCCTATAGAGTTCCAAGGAGGCCGATCCCCTAAAGAGATCAACCCCAAGTTTAGAATCTGCAAGGGTTCTATCAAGATCATCCTTTGATCTCCCCGTGAATTGCAACAGGTTCTGGTTTCCTACCTTACTGCTGCTGCAATTTATTTATCCCTATCCGAAAATCCAAAAAAAAAAAAAATTCGTTCCTATTTTGCTGCAAATTTTCATCGTAAGTTGCTGAAATTTTTCGACGAGAATTCTACTATCGCAACTTACACCAATTTTCTTGCTATTACTGCCGAAATTTTCTTGATGGGCATCCTTGCTGTCATATAAACCTAGATATTGCTGTCAACTCTATCCTCAAATCTCTCAAAATTTTTTGTGGAGATTTCGTCGAGAAACCGCTGTTTCTTCGACGATAATTCTGCTCTTACAAGACAACACAATTCTGCAGTAAACTTTCACTGATTTCTATCAAACCTATACATGCCTTTAACTCGTCAACAAAAGAGAGATCTTAACATCACAGATTTGGAGTCATATACTATGGCATCTGAGGAGGCAATCAATGCGAAATTTGAAGCCTTTGAGGCACGAATGGAGGATAAGATTCGGACTCTCCTTACCGAATTCAGTTTTGGCTGACTACCAAGCCCGAAGAAATCACATCAAGGAGAGAGCTCTAACCAATCACATCATGCCCAAAGAGATGACTTCCAAGAGAGGGGAGGCTCTATGACCGACCCCAACTATTCGCGCATGAGAGTGGACTTCCCTAGATGGAAAGAAGGAGACCCAATTGGTTGGATCTCGCGCGCTGAGCGATATTTTCGGTACCATAAAACTGCGGATGCATCCATGGTGGAAATTGCAGCTATACATCTTGAAAGGGATGCCATACAATGGTTTGACTGGTTTGAACACACTTATGGAGCCCTTTCATGGCGACAATTCAAAGAAGGACTACTGATCCGCTTCGGACCAACTTATTATGAGAACATTGACGAACAACTAGCAAAGATCCGACAAACCTCCACCATTCAGGAGTACCAAACCAGGTTTAAAGGTTATCTAATCAAACTCGTGATTGGTTTGAAACATAGTTATTGGGGACTTTTATTGAGGGCTTAAAGCCGGAGATCCGGGGAGAAGTTAAGGCGCGACAACCATACACGCTTATGGCAGCCATCGCTTTCGCACGACTTCAAGAGGAGCGATTGAACCATGAAGCCCGGAGGACAAGGATCACTCCATGACCTATAATACTAAAGCCCTCAGCCCCCCCTACTATCAACCGAGTCCCTGCACCAAAAAGGTTAACAAGAGAAGAACTTCGGGAGCGATCTGCGAAGGGGTTATGTTGGCATTGCGACGAGCCGTGGAGCCGCGAGCATCGTTGTTAAAAAGGTAGACTTCTTATGATTGAACCAGTAGAAGAAGAGGTCATTGAACATCTAGAAGAGAGCCTTGAACATGAAGAAGAAGATATGGAAGAAGAGCCACAGCCGACCGACATTACGGTACACGCACTAGCCGGCTATTCAAATCCGCAAACGATGAAAGTTGGAGGTCTTCTCAAACAACAGCCGATCACTGTTCTCATCGACACGGGTAGCACTAATAACTTCCTGAATAGTAAGGTTGCTGCTCGGCTAGTACTGCATATTGAAGGTTGCAGCAAGTTCGATGTAAAGGTTGCCGACAGTAGAATCCTAAAGTGCGACCAAAGATGCCCGCAGGTGAAACTATTACTACAAGACCAAGAAATTATCACCGATTTCTTCCTCCTACCAATCAATGACTATGAGGCAGTGCTTGGTATAGAATGGCTGACTACACAAGGTGATGTCTCTTGGAACTTTTCTAAATTAATTATGAAATTCTACTATAAGGGCAAACAGATCATCCTACGCGGGAAGCGTGGAAGCAACGTTACCACTGTTTCGACCCAACGAATGGAGAAAGTTTTACACAAGGTAAATGGTGCCTTTTTGATGCACCTCCAGCAGCAACCAGAAGGGAATAAAATAGAATTTGAACATCAAAATCTTGCCCAATTGCTTACTGAATTTGCCGACATATTTGCTGAACCGCGCGGTCTTCCTCCTTCTCGGCAACATGACCATCGAATTCCAATCCTTCCGAGAAAGCCACCAGCGAACACTCGACCATACCGATATCCTCACCTCCAGAAAGATGAAATTGAAAAGATCGTAAAGGAGATGCTTGAAACAGGGGTGATTCGACCAAGTTGCAGCCCCTATTCCTCACCGGTGCTACTTGTACGCAAGAAGGACGAAACTTGGCAGATGTGCATCGACTACCAAGCTTTAAATGGCATCACCGTCAAGGACAAATACCCAATACCAGTGATGGATGAACTTCTTGATGAATTGAAAGGAGCTCGAGTCTTCACGAAGTTGGACCTCCGATCCGGTTACCACCAAATTCGGGTATGTAACGATGACATTCCAAAAATTGCATTTCACACACATGATGGCCATTATGAATTCTTGGTAATGCCTTTTGGACTCACTAATGCTCCTTCAACCTTTCAAAGTCTCATGAATGATATATTTCGGAGCTTTCTTCGTAAATTTGTGCTGGTATTTTTCGATGATATTCTCGTTTACAGCCCTTCTCTTGAGACTCACTTTCAGCATTTACGGATTGTTTTGACGATCCTTCGGGAGAATACTCTTTTTGTTAAGAAACCAAAGTGCAGCTTTCTCCAGCAAAAAGTAGAGTACCTTGGGCATATAATATCAGAAGAAGGAGTGGCGGTAGACCCAAAAAAATTGAGGCGATGCAAAGCTGGCCGAAACCTACAAACGTGAAATTACTACGGGGGTTCCTTTGACTAACGGGCTACTACCGAAAATTTGTTAAGGACTATGGGAAGATCAGTGCACCACTCACTTCTTTACTGAAAAAAGATGCTTTCCAATGGTCGGACAAAGCCTCTGCTGCCTTCGACAAACTTAAAGCAGCCATGACAACGACGCCTGTGCTTGCTCTACCAGATTTCAATAGACCCTTCATCATTGAGGCCGACGCATCTGGAGTCGGAATTGGAGCCGTTCTCATACAAAATGGTCGACCACTCGCATACACTAGCAAGGCATTATCTCCCACCCATCAAAATATGTCAGTATATGATAAGGAGATACTTGCCATTGTACACGCAATAACGAGGTGGAGACCCTACCTGATCGGCCGGCGATTTCAAATTAAAACTGACCATAAAAGCCTCAAGTACTTTTTGGAGCAAAAGATATCATCCCCTAAGCAGCAAAAATGGGTAACCAAACTTCTTGGATTTGATTATGAAATTATTTACAAAAAGGGGAAAGAAAACGTTATTGTAGATGCACTCTCACGGCTACCTGAACAAGCTAAGGTTTCAGCCATCTCCCTTCCTACCACCGGTCTCCTCGAGGACATTAGGGAAGAATGGAAGAAGGATCCAGAGATCAGCAAGATCATAAAAAAATTGGAGGAGGATCCAAGTGCAATAACCCACTACACCTGGGATTCGAGGGATTTACGCTACAAAGGTCGCATTGTGCTTATACCTGACTCCCCTTGCATCGCAATCATCTTGCATGAAATGCACTCTATACCTTCAACAGGGCACTCTGGATTCCTAAGAACCTACAAAAGAGTGAAGCAAAATTTTTATTGGAGAGGGATGAAAAAAAATTATTGCTGAATATGTGGCACAATGTGATGTATGTCAACAGCACAAGGGTGAAACTGTGGCAAATTCAGGGAAGCTACAACCACTACCCATGCCAGACTCAGTGTGGACTGACATCTCTATGGACTTCATTGAAGGGCTGCCATCTTCCAAAGGTAAAAGCACGATTCTCATGGTGGTTGATCGACTTACGAAATATGCTCATTTTTGTGTTGTGAGAAATCCCTACACTGCTGCTAGTATTGCTCAGATTTTCATAGAAAATATTGTTAAACTGCATGGGATGCCAAGGTCCATCTTAAGTGATCGTGACAGGATCTTCACTAGTAAATTTTGGACCGAGATATTTCAGTTACAAGGCACCAAACTCAAGATGAGCACAGCATATCATCCACAAACTGACAGCCAAACAGAGGTGGTAAATAGTTGCTTAGAGACGTACCTTGGTGTTTCGCTAGCGACCGACCAAAAGAGTGGGCAAAATGGCTTCCTTGGGCCGAATGGTGGTATAATACTACATATCATTCATCTATAAAATGTGCCCCTTATGAAGCATTGTATGGTCGACCAGCACCTGTGATTCCAAAGTATGTAAGTGGCTCGGCCAAGGTAGATCAGGTTTTTTTTTTTTTGGTAAGTAAAAGTAAATTGATTATGTGTAAAGTTTCTACAAATAGCTTTATCTATACACGTCATAAACAAAGCCAAGTAACTCATAGAGTGCGAATGCGATAGTTATGACTACACATGCTGTAGACTATAACTACCTGTGAGTACATTATTTGGCATCATTCCCAAGATCTTTAGCTAATAGCAAAATTAAATTTGATAAAAATATCTTTTTCTCTTCGGGTGAAGTGCTCGGTTTTGAGATCATGTTCCATACAGAATCTTGAGTCTCTAATAATCTCTTTCAAGAGCTGAGCATTGTTTGTGTGTTGATATTCAAAGATTCTATTACATCTCTCCTTCCACATCCACCAAATAGCGCATCTGAAAGTAACCTTTGCTAGTTGTGTAAGAGGCCCTTTTCTTGAGAAACATTGCATGAGGTCGCCTAGTTCTTGGTGCAAGTTTGGTTGCGGCAGTCTATTGAGTTCAAATCGCTGGAGAATCTCCTTCCATATCCATTTTGTATAATCACAAGCAAAATAGAGGTGGTCAACAGTTTCTTCTTGTTGCAAACAAAGGGAGCATCGGTTAACATGATAGATACCTCTTCTTTTCATATTGTCTATTGTAGGTAGTTTATTGAGAAGGGCCTGCCATGTACATAAGGAGTGTCTTTGTTATCCCGGTCGATCCCATGTCCAACTGCTTGGGACCCACTTGTTATTTCTTTGCCTAATTTGATTTCATGCGGATGTGGCACTAAATTTGCCATTGTCATGAGGCCAAATAAGTATATCTGAAGAGTTGTTCCTGATTGGAATAGCTATGATAGTCGGCCAAAGTGATAACATTTCGGGAGAAATAGGATTAGGGAGACACCAGGTACCGTTAGCAATGAACTCGGAAACCTTCCAATCTTTTGGAGCCCCAAGATCTTTTCGTATTCTGTCGCCATATAATTGAAATATACTCTTCCCATTCACCCAAGGATCGTACCACATATTAGTACTAGTTCCAGAAGAGATTGCATAAGAAATGTATTTGATTAGCCAATTCCTTGCCTTTAAAATTCCTTAACAAGCTGCAGAGTGGTATGTTCTTGTTGAAATTTCCCAGATTGATTCCTTTGAAAGATACCTAGCAGAAAGCCAATGTGACCATAAGGAACATTTGTTTTGCAAAAGATCCCACGGCTGTTGTACCAGGCATGCTTGATTCCAATCTCTAGTATTTCTCAAGTTTAGCCCCCTATCATCTTTCGGTTTGCAAATGCCCTCCCAATTTACCATATGCATTGCCTTGCCATTTGTGCTATTCCAGAAGAAGTTCATTAATAACCGTTCAATATCTTGGAGAAGTCCAGCAGGCAGAAGAAATGCATTAGACCAATATATAGAGTAGGAGTGCAATACAGAACGGATGAGTTCGAGTCGTCCTGCTTTTGATAGAAGCCTATTTTTCCAAGAAGAAATTCTATTCTTTATTTTTTGCAGGATAGGCTAACAGTGGGTTTTGTGAATGCCTATGGATATGAGCGGGAGACCCAAATAAGGAACTGGCAAGCTTCCCTCACTAACCTCCAAAGATTGTGCAATAAAGACCTTATCCTCAACGTAAGGGCTCATATATACTTTACTTTTAGCATGATTTAACTGAAGTCCATAAACCATACCAAAGTCATTCATAATAGTAGCCAGGTTCTTTACTGAAGTTGGATCATTTTGGAAAAAGATAAGTAAATCATCTGCAAATGTTATATGTGATATATGAATAGAGCCAGCATTGGGTACCTTAATGCTGCCATTTAAGACTGCATGTTCCAACATACAGCTAAGTCCTTCCATCACAATAGTAAAGAGATACGGAGAGAGTGGATCACCTTGTCGGATGCCATTCGTGCTCCCAAAAAAACCAATAGGTGAGCCATTGAAGAGTATCGAAAACTTTGGAGTTTCCAGGCAAGATTGAATCCAATTAACCCATTGCTGTGGGAAGTTCATATCGAGGAGCATCTTATAGATAAATTTCCTATTAACTGAATCAAAGCCTTTCCGTAAATCAGCTTTAAAACATATTTTTGTCCCTCTTGCGTTTGAATGCAAATCTTTGACCAAGTCATTAGCAAGCAAAATGTTATGATGTATACTTCTCCCTTTGATGAAAGCAGCTTGATTTGGGCGAATGATCTTGTGTATTATCTTTTGCATTCTATTTGCCAATACTTTGGAGATGATCTTGTAAATAAAGTTGCATAATGATATGGGTCGATAGTTCTCTAGTGAATCAGCCCCTGCATTCTTCGGAATTAAAGAAATAAAAGTGCAATTAATCTCTCTAAGAATATGACCTGAAGAGAAAAAATGTTGGGAAGCCTTGATCACATCATTTCCAATAATAGACCAAGCAGTTTGGTAAAATTCAGTTGTAAATACATCTGGACCTGGGCTTTTGTGCTTTGGTGACTTAAAGACAACACATACAATTTCGTTGTCGGTAATTGGGGCATTGAGGATTGAAATAGCTTCCGAATCAAGTTTTCTAGTCGGCTTCACATGAATGTTATTAGTTTTCCCAGATTGATTGAGTAAGGAATAAAAAAATTGCTCTGTGTATGCTTTAACCTCATCTAAATTCTCAATAAGATTATCATCTTTGTCTCTGCATTTGCTGATACGGTTAACAGCCCTTCGAGTAGCAATTGAAGCATAGAAAAATTTAGTATTGGAATCCCCTAGTGTAAGCCAATGCTGTCGAGACTTCTGCTTTGCAAAACTTTCCTCCTGTTTTAAGGCTTGCATGAAGTTATTTCTGGCTTCTGTCTCTTTGTAGATAATATTCTCATCATTTGGCTGAAGTTGTAGCTCATGTTGCAATGACATTAGTTCCTTCCTGCAAAATTGAACTGTGGTGGTAATATTGCCAAAGGTATTTGTATTCCACTCATTTAGTGCTGCTTTACAGGCTTTGAGCTTTTGACATAAGATGTAAGGGGGGGATCCATGCACATTAGCATTCCAAGCAGATCTGATAACATCAAGAAATTGAGGATGAGTACTCCACATGTTAAAGAATATAAACGGTTTCATGCCTCTTGGTGTCGCTTTGTCTGCGTGTATATACATTAAAGAATGGTCAGAAAACAAAGGAGCACCATACTCAAGAAGTGAATCTGGGTAAAATGTTAACCATTCATGATTAATCAAACACCTATCAAGTCGAGCCATTATTTTTCTGTTAGCAGCACCTTGATTACTCCAGGTGAGCCAATTACCCACAGATTTCATATCAAACAAAGCTGCAGTGTCAATGTAATCATTAAAACTGTGAAGCTGGCTTTCTGAAAGTTGTCTACCCCCCTCTTTTTCATTTGTGTACCGAACAGTATTAAAGTCTCCAAGAACAATCCAAGGTACATTGAGACAGCCATTTGCAATAGTAGTCAGGTCAGACCAAAGAGTATTTCTTTCTTGCATACTATTTGAAGCATATATACTAGTGAAATTGAATTGACAACCAAATGATGAGCTGCAGGAAGGAACTAATGTCATTGCAACATGAGCTGCAACTTTAGCCAAATGATGAGAATATTATCTACAAAGAGACAGAAGTCAGAAATAACTTCATGCAAGCCTTAAAACAGGAGGAAAGTTTTGTAAAGCAGAAGTCTCGACAGCATTGGCTTACACTAGGAGATTCCAATACTAAATTTTTCTATGCTTCAATTGCTACTTGAAGGGCTGTTAACCGTATCAGCAAATGCAGAGACAAAGATGATAATCTTATTGAGAATTTAGATGAGGTTAAAGCACACAGAGTAATTTTTTTATTCCTTACTCAATCAAGCTGGGAAAACTAATAACATTCATGTGGAGCCGACTAGAAAACTTGAATCGAAAGCTATTTCAATCCTCAATGCCCCAATTACTGACGACGAAGTTGTATGTGTTGTCTTTAAGTCACCAAAGCATAAAAGCCCAAGTCCAGATGGATTTCCAGCTGAATTTTACCAAACTGCTTGGTCTATTATTGGAAATGATGTGATCAAGGCTTGCCAACATTTTTTCTCTTCAGGTCATATTCTTAGAGAGATGAATTGCACCTTTATTTATTTAATTCCGAAGAATGCAGGGGCTGATTCACTAGAGAACTATCGACCCATATCATTATGCAACTTTATTTACAAGATCATCTCCAAAGTATTAGCAAATAGAATGCAAAAGGTAATACACAAGATCATTAGCCCAAATCAAGCTGCTTTCATCAAAGGGAGAAGTATATATCATAACATTTTGCTTGCTAATGACTTGGTCAAAGATTTGCATTCAAAAGCAAGAGGGACAAAAATATGTTTTAAAGCTGATTTACGGAAAGCCTTTAATTCAGTTAATAGGAAATTTATCTATAAGATGCTCCTCTATATGAACTTCCCACAACAATGGGTTAATTGGATTCAATCTTGCCTGGAAACTCCAAAGTTTTCGATACTCTTTAATGGCTCACCTATTGGTTTTTTTGGGAGCACGAATGGCATCCGACAAGGTGATCCACTCTCTCCGTATCTCTTTACTATTGCGATGGAAGGACTTAGCTGTATGTTGGAACATGCAGTCTTAAATGGCAGCATTAAGGTACCCAATGCTGGCTCTATTCATATATCACATATAACATTTGCAGATGATTTACTTATCTTTCTCCAAAATGATCCAACTTCAGTAAATAACCTGGCTACTATTATGAATGACTTTGGTATAGTTTCTGGACTTCAGTTAAATCATGCGAAAAGTAAAGTATATATGAGCCCTTACATTGAGGATAAGGTCTTTATTGCACAAACTTTGGGGGTTAGTGAGGGAAGCCTACCAGTTCCTTATTTGGGTCTCCCGCTCATATCCACAGGCATTCACAAAACCCACTGTCAGCCTATCCTGCAAAAAATAAAGAATAGAATTTCTTCTTGGAAAAATAGGCTTCTATCAAAAGCAGGACGACTCGAACTCATCCGTTCTGTATTGCACTCCTACTCTATATATTGGTCTAATGCATTTCTTCTGCCTGCTGGACTTTTCCAAGATATTGAACGGTTTTTAATGAACTTCTTCTGGAATGACACAAATGATAAGGCAATGCATATGGTAAATTGGGAGGGCATTTGCAAACCGAAAGATGATGGGGGGCTAAACTTGAGAAATACTAGAGATTGGAATCAAGCATGCCTGGTACAACAGCTGTGGGATCTTTTGCAAAACAAATGTTCCTTATGGTCACAATGGGTTTCTGCTAGGTATCTTTCAAAGGAATCAATCTGGGAAATTTCAACAAGAACATACCACTCTGCAGCTTGTTAAGGAATTTTAAAGGCAAGGAATTGGCTAATCAAATACATTTCTTATGCAATCTCTTCTGGAACTAGTACTAATATGTGGTACGATCCTTGGGTGAATGGGAAGAGTATATTTCAATTATATGGCGACAGAATACGAAAAGATCTTGGGGCTCCCAAAGATTGGAAGGTTTCCGAGTTCATTGCTAACGGTACCTGGTGTCTCCCTAATCCTATTTCTCCCGAAATGTTATCACTTTGGCCAACTATCATAGCTATTCCAATCAGGAACAACTTTTCAGATATACTTATTTGGCCTCATGACAATGGCAAATTTAGTGCCACATCCGCATGGAATCAAATTAGGCAAAGAAATAACAAGTGGGTGCCAAACAGTTGGACATGGGATCGACCGGGATCACAAAGACACTCCTTATGTACATGGCAGGCCCTTCTCAATAAACTACCTACAATAGACAATATGAAAAGAAGAGGTATCTATCATGTTAACCGATGCTCCCTTTGTTTGCAATAAGAAGAAACTGTTGACCACCTCTATTTTGCTTGTAATTATACAAAATGGATATAGAAGGAGATTCTCCAGCGATTTGAACTCAATAGACTGCCGCAACCAAACTTGCACCAAGAACTAGGCGACCTTATGCAATGTTTCTCAAGAAAAGGGCTAGTTACACAACTGGCAAAGGTTACTTTCAGATGCGCTATTTGGTGGATGTGGAAGGAGAGATGTAATAGAATCTTTGAATGTCAACACACAAACAATGCTCAGCTCTTGAAATAGATTATTAGAGACTCAAGATCCTGTATGGAACATGATCTCAAAACCGAGCACTTCACCCGAAGAGAAAAAGATATTTTTATCAAATTTAATTTTGCTATTAGCTAAAGATCTTGGGAATGATGCCAAATAATGTACCCACAGGTAGTTATAGTCTACACCATGTGTTGTCATAACTATCGCATTCGCACTCTATGAGTTACTTGGCTTTGTCTATAACTTGTCTAGATAAAGCTATTTGTAGAAACTTTACACATAATCAATTTACTTTTACTTACCAAAAAAAGAAATTGAATTGACAGCCATTCTTTTTGTCCTCTACCTTAAGATGAATGAATTGATCAGTAGCAGAAATAAACCAAGCATTAATAGAGTTAGGATGCCATAAGACCCATATTCTACCAAAAGTTTCATTTGAGTCATTGGTAAACAGTTCTGCATCCGGCCATATTAAATTCTTTTGAGCTTGAACGCGCGATTGTTTAATTTTTGTTTCTTCTAGAATAACAATATCACATGCGGCAGACTTGATTATTCTGTTGAGCTCCCGACATTTCTCCGACGGTGACACTATAGCTAGATCTAGGGCGACCACTGTAGCGGCGACGACACTGTAGCGGCGACCAGATCTCCCTAGGGCGATCTGACTCCTGCAACGGCGACGACACTGTAGCGGCGACCAGATCTAGGGCGACCACTGTAGCGACGACGACACTGTAGTGGCGACCAGATATAGGGCGACCACTGTAGCGGCGGCCAGATCTCCCTAGGGCGATCTGACTCCTACAACGTCGGCTTTCTCCCACGGGCGACAGGTGACGACACTATAGCGGCGATCTGATTTCCTGCAGCGTCGACTGTTTCCCAAGGGCGACGGTACTATAGCGGCAGCGACGACACTATAGCGGCGACGAGATCTCCCTAGGGCGATCTAACTCCTGCAGCGTTGGCTTTCTCCCATGGGCGATGATACTATAGCAACTATCTGATATCCCTTACTGTAGCGGTGATCGGATCTCTTGCAGCGTCGGCTTCTCCCCAAGGGCGACAATACTATAGCGGCGACCAGATCTCCCTAGGGCGACGGTACTGTAGAGGCGATCTGATATACTGCGACGGTGGCTTTTCCCTATGGAGACGATTCTATAGCGGCGACCAGAAGAGGGATCAAACATGGCAGCGACGACCCCTAGGGCTGGCGACGATGGCGGGAGGGTTGATACGATGGTAAGACTCCCTACCGTTACCCCTCAATTGGCTCCTCCTCCATATCCTCTCCAGAGAGAAACTCCTTCGACGAAACAGCATCGAAGTAGGTCGCGCTCTAGATCGCGGCAGCCTGCCCTCATTTCCAGTGACCCTAGGCCTTGGACTAGCCTCTTCAAGGCTCCGGTTGGATGTCCGGATCTAAGCTTGGAATTCTTTACTCTAGAAGTTCAGGCTGATAAGAAGATTACTGTATACGAGACTGCTGATTCAGCAGAGCTTATTAAGACATGGTCTATGGCGATTGTTGGCTATGTGGTAGGTCTCAAAACATCTTATTTCCCACTATCCTCATTTATCAAAACTCGATGGGGAATATCGTCATTTGATCTTCATATGCTGGAGAACGGATTCTTTGTTTGCAAGCTATACTCTGAAGAAGATTTACAACGGGTCCTCGAAGGATTCTGGACTATTCGCGGCCATCCAATGATTCTACGACGCTGGTCTCCTGATGTTCGTTTGGAGTTAGATAGCCTACAGTCTATTCCATTATGGGTATCCTTTCAAGGTCTTCCGCTACATCTTTGGAGTCAACGTTTTATTGCAAAGTTATGCAGCACTCTGGGACAGCCACTCTACATCGACAAAGCAACAGCTGCTCAGACGAGATTAGCATTTGCATGAGCATGTGTACTGGTTTCTTCCGACGAAGATCTTCCAAATGAGGTTTTCTATCGTGATCTTGATGGGAACACTCGGAAGGTACATGTCTCATATTCCTGGAAGCCACAACGATGTTAGCATTGCTTATCTTTTGGTCATGCAAATGGAGCTTGTCAGCAAACTCCAAAACAAATCACAAAGGTCTATCGACCACATCAAGCGCCTCAGCAACAAAGCGAGTCTTCTCTAATGGCAGTAGCACCGATGGTGGCGAAGAATATTGAGCATTCCGACTCACAAGGACAGCACCACGGACAGAAGGACAAATCCTAAACTATATCTCTTCCTATAATGTCGGAGCCTTCCACAACAGAGATTTCCCTTGGTACTAGTGGACAGGAGAAACATAAGTCAGGAACTTCATCTCTTCCAAAATCATTGGATCCGTCCACAATAACTCAACAAACTCAGGCCCAAACAAATCTCGCCAGCAAGGATATTCTTCCTCAACAAACTCAGGCCACAACAAACATCGCCAACAAGGATATTCTGTCTCAACAAATTCATGCCCCAACAAACCTTTCTAGCCAGGCTACTCCAACAAGTACTATCCAGGATATTGTGCTGCAACAATCTTATCGTGCTTCAACAAACCCTGCCAATCAAGACCACATGATTCAAGGTATTTTAAAGTTTAAAAATCTGCAAGCTGTAGATGAAGTGGATAAATATAGGAATAAAGCCATAAAAGGTAAGGATATTGTGCGGGAGGAAAATACAAAACCGAAGGATAAGAAAAAGGATGGTACAGTCCATCCAAAGTCGTAGGATGAATACCTTACCACCTTTTCATTTCTTTATTACTGATGAAGATAACATGTTGGAATGTTCGCGGACTTAATAAGGTAGATCAGGTTGATCAAGAATTGATTGATAGGGACAAACTCTTACAACTGTTAAAAGATAATCTCTCTACCGCTCACTCTTACAACTGTTAAAAGATAATCTTTCTACCGCTCAAGCCAGAATGAAGCAGCAAGCCGACACACGACGAAGTGAAAGAGAATTTTCAGTGGGAGATTGGGTTTATCTTCGCCTACAACCATACAAACAACTCTCAATCAACATTCGAGCCTCTATAAAGCTATCCCCACGTTTTTATGGGCCCTATCAGATCACAAAGCGTATTGGAGCCGTGGCATACAGACTTAAATTACCTGAAGATGCCAAAATTCACCCTGTCTTCCACGTATCATGCCTAAAGCCCAAGTTGGGAGAACACGAGTCACCCCAGATCCAACTGCCCAACACAACTGAGGATGGAGTTATTCAAGCCCAACCACAGGCCATCCTCGATCGCAGGATCGTGATGCGTCGCCGACATCCCTCTACTGAAGAACTAGTGCATTGGAATAATCTACCACTTGAAGACGCCACATGGGAACCATATGAGGAGCTGAAGACCCGGTTCCCTAAGTTCATGGAATCTCAGCCTTGAGGATAAGACTGATTTGAAGAGGGCGGGTCTATTAGGACTCTAGCTAGGAGAGTCCTAATTGAGAGGGACATTCTGTTAGGACTCTAGCTAGGAGAGTCCTAATTGAGAGGGACACTCTATTAGGACTCTAACTAGGAGAGTCCTAATTGAAAGGGACATTCTGTTATGAGGTTTTTTCTTAGAGAAGAATTAGGAGTTGTAAGGGAATAGGAGTCTTGAGTATGATTCATATTAGGAGTTGGTTAGAAGTAAGAGTCTTAAGTAGGAGTCCTATTAGGAGTTAGGGTTTAGAAGCCCTATAAATAGCCATGTATTCCTTCTCTTTTCTTAAGCAATAGATGAATCTTTTCTGCAGCCTTTGAGCAGCAACTTGGAGGGAGGAACCCCTATAGAGTTCCAAGGAGGCCGATCCCCTAAAGAGATCAACCCAAAGTTTAGAATCTGCAAGGGTTCTATCAGAACCATACAAGGATTAATGCTCTCCCGGATTAACCCTTTTTTAACCAATTCATCAACTTGCCTTTGAAGTTCTTCATGCTCCCTGGGACTCATTCTATATGCTGCCTTATTAGGTAGAATAGCCCCCGGAATAAGATCAATGTGATGCTGGATATCTCTCAAGGGTGGAAGGCTATGTGGAATCTCTTCTAGTATAACATCTTCAAACTCTTCCAAGATTTGTTTCATGATTTCTGGTGTCTCCTTGTGTTGTTCAATTTGGCTCTACTACTAGTAGAGCCATAATATGACCACCCTTGTCTAATTCATCTTTGCATTCACCATAAGACATAAAAGCGCTAACTTTCTTTTTTGGTGCACTGATTTCGGATGGTTGTAATGGAGCTAAAATAATCTTCTTTTCATTCACCTTAAAAGAATAAGTATGTTTGTAGTCGTCATACAACACCCTTCTATCATAATGCCAAGGTCTTCGCAATAGCAAATGACAAGCATCCATAGGAGCAACATCACACCACACTTCATCTTTATAATACTTGCCAATAGAAAATGAAACTAAACATCTTTTAGTTACATTGATGTCATTTCCTTTTTGCAGCCAACATAACTGGTATGGATGCGGATGAGGGATGGTGTCCAACTTTAGCTTCTGTACCATCTCCAAAGATACCACATTCTCAAAGCTGCCACTGTCGATGATTACCAAGCATACTTTGCCAAGAGAAGTGCATTTAGTGTGAAACACATTTTTTCTCACCCAACTTTCATCGTCGGCCACATATGACACTTGTAAAGTACGTTGCAATACAATAGACAAACCATGATCAGCATAAGTAATCTCTTCCTCATCATCATCGTATTTTGGTTCATCATCAGTTTCATCTTCTCCTCCATCACTATGATCTTCAACCAAAGTTACAATCCTCCTATTTGAACAATCTGATGCGATATGCCTAAAACCATGACATTTGAAGCATTTTCAGCCACTTGGGTTAGAAGAATTAGGTGTTTTTTTGCTGCCAGCAAATTCTTCACCCTTTTCTTGTAATACCGGGGAGGGTAAAAATGCAGAATGTATTTCAAAAGAACACCAATAGAATAGTTGTACTGATAGAAAATATCACAGAAGGCAATGAACGAACTCTTGAAGAAACTTCGGTAAAACGAAATATAGCTCACCACCAAGTTTAAAATCGCAATGGGATACAGAAAGTTCACCACCCAATGGAAATTAAACGAGGATACAGAACTAGAAAATAAAAGACTCACCACTCAAGGACGCATCCAAGAGATACAGAGTTTAAGGGGTTCTCTAAGAGCTTCTGCCCAGATATCATCAGTTTCTAAAATCCTTTCTAAGTCCTAAACACCAAAATAAATACTAGTGCATGAAACAACCCTTCATGCATAGGGAATTTCGAAATTAAGTGTTTACAGCTACTAACCAACTATTTTAATGCACTCATTGGTAATGAAGAAATGTTCACAGCTGCCAACCTACTCCTTTAATGCATTCCTTTGTCTTGAAGAAAAGCACCTTGAAACAGCTTTAACTTTGTGCAGAGAATATGCTGATGAGCTGTCATATTTGAGTGTGCTGAGATAAAGATTATGAGGCATCATTATTGACTGAAAAAGATACTAGATCATAATCAAGGCTCATATAATCAGATTGTAGTAAATTAGACACTCCCGTGTCAATCTCCCCCGGTTGAATGAGACTTGTCCTCAAGTCTTCGTTTGATTCATCAACATGATTATAAAAAGGACTCAAATCAGCCACATTAAATGTTGGGGATACTCCGTAATCTTCAGGTAGCTCTATCTCATAAGCCTTTCTGCCAATTCTCTTAAGCACCTTGAATGGACCATTAGCCTTTGGTTTCAATTTTCCAAATTTGCCCGGTGGAAACCTCTCCTTCCTTAGATGAATCCAGACCAAATCACCTGCATTAAACTCCACATGTTTTCTGTGTTTGTTGGCAGCATGCATGTACCTCTCATTTTGCTTCTCAATGGTTGCTTTTACACCATCATGCAGCTTCTTTATCTGCTTAGCTCTTTCATCAGCATCTCCACTAAATTGCTTTGTTATAGAATGAGGGATTAAGTCCAACAGACTAGCAGGATTAGCACCATAAACAACCTCAAAAGGACTCTTACCGATATTATGATGCATAGAACGATTGTAGGTAAACTCAATTTGTGGAAGAATGACATCCCATTGCTTAATATTCTTGCCAACATAGCTTCTAAGCAAATTTCCCAAGCTTCGGTTTGTTACCTCAGTTTGCCCATCGGTTTGTGGATGATGCGAGCTGCTGAAATTCAAAGAAGTACCTAGCTTCCTCCAAAGAGTTCTCCAAAAATGACTAACAAATTTTGAATCTCGATCAGACACCATAGTTCTTGGAATACCATGCAATTTAACAATCTCCTTAAAATATAAATCAGCAATATGAGATGCATCATTTGATTTATTGCATGGAACAAAGTGAGACACTTTTGAAAATATGTCAACAACAACCATGATAGAATCCTTGTTCCTTTGAGTTCTTGGCAGTCCCAAAATGAAATCAAGACTCACATCCTCCTAGGGAGCATTTGGCACTGGCAATGGAGTGTACAAACCAGAATTTTGAGTTCTTGTTTTTGCCAAATGACACACTCGACATTGCTTCACATGTCTATCCACATCTCTGAACATTTTAGGCCAGTAAAAATTTGATTGAACAAGAGCTAGAGTCTTGTCCCTACCGAAATGTCCTCCCAACACACCACCATGAGCTTCAACTAGAATTACTTGTCTCAAAGAACAAGATGGAACACACAAAGCATTAGCTCGAAAAAGAAAACCATCAAAGATAAAAAATTGTTGAAAGGAACCTGATTTACAATTCTGCCATATCGAGCCAAAATCCACATCATTCTCATATAGATCTTTGAATGTTTCAAAACCACTTTGACTTCCATTGCTGATAATAAAGAATGCTTTCTGCTCAATGCGTCAGCAACTACATTTTGAACACCAGATTTGTGCTTGATTGTAAAGTTGTAAGATTGTAAAAACTCCACCCAAGCTGCATGCCTCTTGTTTAGCTTGTGCTGGTGATTAATGAACTTTAATGCCTCGTGATCCGAATATAGAACAAATGGCTTAGCGAGAAGATATTGACTCCAATGAGACAAAGCTCGATAAATCGCATAAAACTCCTTATCATAAGTAGAGTATTTCTTTCTTGTATCATTCAGCTTTTCACTAAAAAATGCAATGGGTCTTCCGTCTTGACTCAAAACAGCACCAATTCCCACATTAGATGCATCACATTCAACTTCAAACACATTATCAAAATTTGGTAGAACTAAGATAGGAGCCTCAGTAACCTTTCTTTTCAAAAGCTCAAAAGCATCGTTAGCCTCACTAGTCCATTTGAATTGGTCACTTTTCAGACATTCGGTGATTGGAGCAACAATTGAGCTGAAACCCTTGATAAATCTTCTATAAAACGAAGTTAAGCCATGGAAACTCCTCACATCATACAACGAAGCAGGTGTTGGCCAATTGAGAATAGCTTCAACCTTACTTTGATCCATCATGATTCCATCTTTTGAAACAACATACCCTAAAAACACCACACTAGAAGTAAAGAAATCACATTTCTTTAGATTAGCATAAAGTTTTTGCTGCCTCAAAATAAGAAAGATCTCTTTCACTTCACTCTTGATGTACACCAATATATCGTCAAAATAAACTACAACAAATATTCCAATGCATGGCTTAAGTATGTGATTCATAAATCTCATGAATGTTCTAGGAGCATTAGATAGCCCAAATGGCATAACCAACCATTCATATAAGCCTTCTCTAGTTTTAAATGCTGTTTTCCACTCATCTCTGGGCCTCATTCTTATTTGATGATAGCCACTCCTCAAATCAATTTTTGAGAAAATACAAGCACCACACAATTGATCATGTAAATCGTCTAACCTTGGAATAGGAAAGCGATAGTCCACTGTGATTTTGTTGATGGTGCGACTGTCCACGCACATTCTCCAAGAACCATCTTTCTTAGGCACCAATAAGGCTGGAACTGCACAAGGACTCATGCTCTCCCGAATTAACCCCTTTTTCACTAATTCATCAACTTGCTTTTGAAGTTCTTCATGTTCTTTAGGACTCATTCTGTACGCAGTCTTATTAGGTAGAACAACCCCCGGAATAAGATCAATGTGATGTTGAATGTCTCTCAAAGGTGGAAGGCCATGTGGAATCTCTTCCGGTATAACATCTTGAAATTCTTCTAGGATTGGTTGCATGATTTTCGGTGTCTCCTTATGTTGTTCGTTCTCCTCTACTACCATTAGGGCCAAAACATGACCGCCCTTGCCCAATTCATATATGCATTCTCTATAAGAAATAAAAGCACTAACTTCCTTCTTTGGCGCACTGATTTCGGAAGGTTGTAATGGAGCTAAGATAATCTTCTTTTCATTCACTTTAAAAGAATAAGTATGTTTATAACCATCATACAACACTCTTCTATCATAATGCCAAGGTCTTCCCAATAGTAAATGACAAGCATCCATAGGGGCAACATCACACCACACTTTATCTTTATAATACTTGCCAATAGAAAATGAAACTAAACATCTTTTAGTTACCTTGATGTCATTTCCTTTTTGCAACCAACATAATTGGTATGGATGTGGATGAGGGATCGTATCCAACTTCAGCTTCTGCACCATCTCCAAAGAAACCACGTTCTCAAAACTGCCACTGTCGATGATTACCAAGCATACTTTGCCAAGCGAAGTGCATTTAGTGTGAAACACATTTTTTCTCACCCAACTTTCATCGTCGGCCACATATGACACTTGTAAACTATGTTGCAATACAATAGACAAACCATGATCAGCATAAGTAATCTCTTCCTTATCATCATCGTATTTTGTTTCATCGTCAGCTTCATCTTCGCCTCCATCACTATGATCTTCAACCAAAGTTACAATCCTCCTATTTGGACAATCCGAAGCAATATGCCCAAAACCATGACATTTGAAGCATTTTCGGCCACTTGGGGTAGAAGAATTAGGTATTTTTTTGTTGCCAGCAGACTCTTCACCCTTTTCTTGCATCTTCGATATCACCTTGCTTTGGACAGTAGGCTTGGAACTTCCTCCTTTTGTGTAGCCTTCTTTTGAGCCATACCGAAAACTCTTTTCAACCTTCTGTTGCTTTTCAACTTTTAATGCCAGCTTGCTCACATCATTTAAAGACCAATATGGCTGTAGCTGAACAACTTTAGCAATCTCATACTTCAGACCTCCTAAATATTTTGCAATTATTTGCTCTTCCGGTTCCGCAAGCTCTCCTTTTAACATCAAATTATCAAATTCTACAGTGTACTCCTCCACACTAAGATCTTTTTGCTTGAAATCATGTATTTTGAGAAAGATCTCTTGTCTATAATTATCAGGTAAATATTTTCTCTTTAGCTCCCTTTTCATTTTCTCCCATGTAACGATCTTACTCTTCCCCTCACGTTCTCTTTGTTTCTTCAGATTTTCCCACCAAAAAGATGCATTCCGCCTGAGTTTGAGTGCCACAAGTTTGACCTTCTTTTGTTCTGGTGGTTCATGAAAATCGAAGATTCTTTCTACTGTATTAAGCCAATCGATAAATTCATCAACATTTATTTTCCCTTCAAATTCTGGAATATCAAATCTGGGATTATATTTATTCTGCCACTCGTCTTGGACTTCATTTTTTCTCCGACATCTTCTTGACTCCGTTGGAAGATGAGGTGTTTCATCATCAGAAGTAAACTCTCGAGCGTAATTTTCATGCTGGTTGTGTCTACTTTGAAGTTCGTCGATTATGTCATTTTTTTCTTGCAGGCTACGCAGCAATTTTTGTAGCTGCAGCCTCAACGACTCAGCGTCATCTCCATGGTCGCTACCTTCACCAACTACACCTTTTCCATTCCGCCTTGCCATGATCTGTAGCCTTTAGCTCTGATACCAAACTGATACCGGGGAGGGTAAAAATGCAGAATGGATTTTGAAAGAACACCAATAGAACAGTTGTACAAATAGAAAATATCACAGAAGGCAATGAACGAACTCTTGAAGAAACTTCGGTAAAACGAAATATAGCTCACCACCAAGTTTAAAATTGCAATGGGATACAGAAAGTTCACCACCCAACGAAAATTAAACGAGGATACAGAACTAGAAAATAAAAGACTCACCACTCAAGGACGCATCCAAGAGATACAGAGTTTAAGGGGTTCTCTAAGAGCTTCTGCCCAGATATCATCAGTTTCTAAAATCCTTTCTAAGTCCTAAACACCAAAATAAATACTAGTGCATGAAACAACCCTTCATGCATAGGGAATTTCGAAATTAAGTGTTTACAGCTACTAACCAACTATTTTAATGCACTCATTGGTAATGAAGAAATGTTCATAACTGCCAACCAACTCCTTTAATGCATTCCTTTGTCTTGAAGAAAAGCACCTTGAAATAGCTTTAACTTTGTGCAGAGAATATGCTGATGAGCTATCATATTTGAGTGTGCTGAGATAAAGATTATGAGGCATCATTATTGACTGAAAAAGATACTAGATCATAATCAAGGCTCATATAATCAGATTGTAGTAAATTAGACACTCCCGTGTCATCTTGCACCTTCGATATCACCTTGCTTTGGACAATAGGCTTGGAACTTCCTCCTTTTGTGTAGCCTTCTTTTGAGCCATACCGAAAACTCTTTTCAAACTTCTATTGCTTTTCAACTTTTAATGCCAGCTTGCTCACATCATTCAACGACCAATATGGCTGTAGTTGAACAACTTTAGCAATCTCATACTTCAGACCTCCCAAGTATCTTGCAATTGTTTGCTCTTCGTGTTCCACAAGTTCTCTTTTTAACATCAAATTATCAAATTCTGCAGTATACTCCTCCACACTAAGATCTTTTTGCTTGAAATCATGTATTTTGAGAAAGATCTCTTGCAAATAATTATGAGGTAAATATTTTCTCTTTAGCTCCCTTTTCATTTTCTCCCATGTAACGATCTTACTCATCCCCTCACGTTCTCTTTGTTTCTTCCGATTTTCCCACCAAAAAGATACATTCCGCTTCAGTTTGAGTGCCACAAGTTTGACCTTCTTTTGTTCTGGTGGTTTATGAAAATCAAAAATTCTTTCTACTGTATTAAGCCAATCGATAAAGTCATCAACATTTATTTTGCCTTCAAATTCTGGAATATCAAATCTAGGGTTATATTTATTCTGCCACTCGTCTTGGACTTCATTTCTTCTCCGACATCTTCTCGACTCCCTTGGAAGAGGTGTATCATCATCAAAAGTAAACTCTCGAGCTTCATTTTCATGTTTGTTATGTCTACTTTGAAGATCATCGATTATCTCATTTTTTTCTTGTAGGCTACGCAGCAATTTTCGTAGCTGCAGCCTCAACGACTCAGCGTTATCTTCGTGGTCGCTACCTTCACCAACTACATCTTTTCCATTCTGCCTTGCCATGATCTCTAGCCTTTAGCTCTGAAACCAAACTGATACCGGGGAGGGTAAAAATACAGAATGGATTTCGAAAGAACACCAATAGAACAGTTGTACAGTTAAAAAATATCACAGAAGGCAATGAACGAACTCTTGAAGAAACTTCGGTAAAACGAAATATAGCTCACCACCAAGTTTAAAAATCAAAGGAGATACAGAAGATCACCACCCTAATGATAATAAATAAGGATACAGAAACTGAAAGCAAAAGACTCACCACTCAAGGACGCATCCAAGAGATACAGAGTTCAAAAGAGCACTCCAAGAGAGCTTCAACCAATATCCTCAGTTTTCTAAAATCTTTTCTAAGCCCTAAACCCTAAAATAAATACTAGTGCATGAAACAACCCTTCATGCATAGGAAATTTCGAAATTAAGTGCTTTACAACTGCCAACCAACTCCATTAATGAATTCCTTAGCCATGAAGAAAAGCACCATGATACAGCTTTACAACTGCCAACCATCTCCATTAATGTATTCCTTTGTGCTGGGAATATGTTGATGAGCTGTCTTATCTGAGTTGGCTGAGTTGAAGATTATGTAGCAATATTATTTGCTGAATTGTTGGCTGAACAAAATATCATATTATCGGTATGATCCATATGAGCAGATTGTAGCCAATTAGACACTCCCATGTCATTAAGGAAGGCCTCTAGTTGACGTCGGTGACCTCGTCGGTGGAGGAAGCCAAAAGTGGAGTATGTCAAGATTGACCGAACTACTCTAAATCTCGGTTTGCATTTACTTTGAGCATATTATCTTTACTGCAAACCTCCTCTAAAGTTTACTGCTTTCTACGCATATACGATCTGGTTTCAAGCTTTGCACTTTCCGAATCAGCGTTTAGACGTAAATCTATTTTTTCGTACGAATATCATATTTCAGTTTGCGCCTACTATCGGATTTGAATCATAACTGTAAACTGCATTTATATCTTTGCTGCATCTAACTTAAACAAAAGTTAAAGTGATTTACGAATTGGCTTTCTTACCGAAATCACTTTTAACGAACGAACGCAGTTTTTATCGTAAAAGGTTTTCCGCTGCACTAATTCACCCCCCCCCCCCCTCTTAGTGCTCTTGATCCTAACAATTGGTATCAGAGCCCGGTATTTCTCATTTCGGATTTACACCCGAGAGAAATGGCTCTTCATGGCTTTCAAGAGGGCTTATCGGTTGTTCATCCACCGTTGTTTAACGGATTGGACTACACTTATTGGAAAACTCGAATGAGAGTTTTCTTGATTTCTATGAATTTGGATTTATGGAATATCGTTGAAAACGGTTTTCAACTTCCCTCCAAACCGATGAACAAATGGTCGGATTTGGAGAAGAAGTATTTTTCTTTAAACGGAAAGGCTATGAATGCCTTATTTTGCGCTTTGGACAAAAATGAGTTCAATCGGATTTCTACGTGCGAAACGGCTTTTTCGAATGACGCACGAGGGAACTAGTAGAGTCAAAGACTCGAAAGTTAACATTTTATTGCATGATTTTGAGCTTTTTCGAATGCAACCAAGCGAGACTATAGGCGACATGTACACCCGTTTCACGGATGTCGTCAATAGTTTTAGAGCTCTTGGAAAATGTTTTTGGATTTTGAACTCGTAAACAAGATTCTGCGTTCTCTTTCTAAGAAGTGGGATTCAAAAGTAACTGCAATAAAAGAAGCTAAAAACCTAAACAACTTACCACTTGAAGAACTAATTGGTTCGTTGATGACATATGAAATGGTGCATAATGCACATGATGAACATGTTGAACAAAATCACCTTCCAAAGAATAGGAAGGATTTGGAACTCCGGACAAATGAATACCACTTGAGCGATGACTCAAGTGATGAGGACAATGATGAACTTGAACTTCGAACACTAAATCTTAATAAGTTTATTAAACAAAAATATAAAATAAACAATAACCTTGAACGAAGGAAGAGGCCAAAGAAGAAGAACACAAAGTGGGATGAATTGAGCTCCTCCGAAGACGAGGAGAAAATCAAGAAAGGCAAGGTGGCAAACTACGCCTTAATCGCTTTCAATGATGAGGTAATCGAAATCCCCCTAATTTATTTTGAAATTATTTGATGCTTTCATGATGTATTTTCTCTTTTAGTTTAGAATTAATTTTCTTAAAAATTACATGTTTAAAAAAAAAAAATTTATGATCATGCTAAGTAATTTCAAAAATGATAATATTGCATATTTTATGATAAACAAATAAAATGATCTTGATTGAAAATATGAAATCATGGTTCAGAAGTAATAATGTGTATTACGTTGATTTCCATTGTTATTTCTCGATTTTGATTAAAAATCATGTTTGATTTGAAGAAATGCATAATGATAAAATTAAATATTTTGATTAATAATTTTATGCATGAGATTTTAAGCTGATGATAAGCATGTGTTATTTTCATGAGTGTATTTGAAAAACTATGGCAAAAATGTGTCCGAATACATAAACTTGTTCAAATTATTTTTCGAACTTAATTGAATAATCAAATCACTTAATTGCCATTACATGCCAAAATAACATGTTGGAAATTATGTGCTGAATACAAAAATTTCCATAACAATGAGCATGTTTTGTCTTCATGATTGTATTTGAAAATCTGTAGCATAGTTTTGTCCGAATGCATGAAAGTGTTTATTTCATGTTTGGATTCGCTTAACAATTGGTATCCTAAAAATCGGATTTTCTCATACACTTATATGTGAAAAATATTTTTCTGAAATGGATTTGATGAAATGATTCCTGCTTATAAATTCCATCTTGAAATATGAATGATAGTGTTTTTACTTGCAAAGATTTGTTTCACATACATATCTCCTATGATTCATGTGTAGAGAAAGAATTTATAAATCATAATACAATGAGATTTCTTATGCAAAAATAAAGTGCTTTTGTGATTCTTTGCTAAAGAAAATAATTATTAAAATCATGATCTTGATAATTATAACATGAAGTTCTTTATAAATCAAGATCGTTTATTATGCTCCCTACATTTATCAAAAAGGAATTCTTCAAATGAAGTGTGACTTATCTTTTGATTTCTCAGAATTCAATGAAGTGTCATATTGATATCTTGATACTTGGAATATTTTAAAATGTAATCTTGATAAGAATGTTTCAAGTTGCTCTTTGTGCTATTTCTTTTCAAATGAATCATGAGCCTTGATATCATATATTTCATAATATAGAAATAACAAGATTTCTTTGCCTTGTATGTCTTGTGTGATGATTGTATATCAATTTACTTTATTAAGAATTATATGAATCTTGATCGTGAACTTGTTAAGAAGAATTTTAATGAACCATGAATCATATCTTTGGTATTCACGAATTGATCCTCATTGATATCTTTCATTGATATGATAAATTATCATCTCATGATATATCGCATAATTATATCATGGTTTGTGATTATATCATGTGATCTTTGCTGAATTTTCACATTGATATTCTTCATGACATGATTTCTTTGCATTGTTGTCTTGTATGCTTCATGTGATAATATGAATACATGAAACACTTATGATATGATTTTTATGCAATTCCTTATATTCATGAAATGTTTATCTCATCACCTAATAATTCTTCTTGATATTCCTTATGTGATGATAAGAATACATGAAATATTCATTAATTTGTTTTGATGTATACAAATAAGAAGTTTCGATCATGCATGATAGGATGTAATGAATTTTGACATTTAGATACCATCATTTGAATAGCTATGATCATGTTGCCAAAATGATATATCATGAATGCTTGAATATCATGTTTGATATGCTCATAATGATGATTGATATTTCGGTATCGTGCATAAAAAATGAAATGTTAATGAATTTGTGCATTAAAACTATAATGATGCACAAATAAGAATGATTACTTACCTTTATCATGATTTATAAATTGATGTAAAGGGTTTTTCCCTTCTTTTTGACAATGCCAAAGGGAGAGATAGATTGCTAGCATAATTCAAGAAAAAGGCATAAATTACAAAAGAGAAGAAATTGCTATCTTGAACATCACCGATAATTGCTAGCTTGAAATGTCAAGAAAATGCAAAAACTTGTTTATTTTCTTGCACATCTAAAGAGAAGATGCAAATATAACACTTGCCAAATTGTTTGCTTGCCTCATGTAAAACATTATCTCTTGCTAGTTTGGCATTTTGCTAGCTTGCACTTTGCAAAGAAAGCAAAAATTACACTTCTCAAAAGAGAAGAAAGAGCTTGTTATCTTGAACATCACAAGCTTGCCAAACAAAAATTGCAAAAGTGCTATCTTGTCTATCTCAAAAAGCAAAACTTGCATATCGTAAAAATTGCTAGCTTGTAGTATAAAGAGAATCAAATAGTTGTTATCTCAAGAAAATTAAACATGCTAAACTTACACCTTGCAATGGAAGCAAAATTGCGAGCACAAACATTGCAAAGGAAGCAAAAATTTGCTAGCTTGCAACTTGCATATTTCAAGAAGCAAGAGTTGCCTTCTTGAACATCTCTAAATTGCTAGTCTGCAAGTTCTAAAATGTTGTAACATTGCTTGCATGTATGTTCTAAAAGTGCTATCTTGTATGCTGTAAAACTTGCATATCTAAAACTTGATAGCATGAATGCTCTAAGCATGATGTAACATTTGCTGAATTTTCTGGCTTCAAAACTGCATGATGATAAAACTTGATATTATGTTTTTCATGCAATAAGTTAAACTAATATTTCAAACACAAGAATAGTTGGACTTCTCCTTTTTGTTGATGACAAAGGGGGAGAAGTATGATGTTATGCATAAGTTCATGATGACGTGTTGCAAGTATTCATGATGAATATTGCAATGACTTGAATTCAGTTTGAATTCAAGGTTCTATCAATATGGCATATTGATAGGGGGAGTTTGTTTAAACTTCGGGAGTTAAGTTTAACTCCGTCATCAAGTGGTTGTCATCATCAAAAAGGGGGAGATTGTTGAATCTCATATTTTGATGATGAAACTACTTAATATATGTTTATGATTTAATCTACGTTTTGAGTGACGCAAGACGCTTCGATCAGGATGAGACAATTAAAGCAGGAAAATCATGTTTTGCCGGAGGAACATGTCAGAAGTTTGGACGTCAGGCCGTGGACTCGGGCATCGGGCCAAGAAGAGCAGGTATTGTGCCAAGGATATCGGAGTTGCAGAGTCAACTGGCCGATTGGGCAATAGGCTGCAGGAAAGGACGATGCGCCGAAGAATCGGACGAAGCGTCGAGGGACCAATGACATGCCGGACAACATGGTTAATTGCTTAGGATTAATTGTCTCAATCAAAGTTTTGTTTTAAGTGTGCAGGATTAACTACAATGAAATTAAGATATGCAGTAGGAGTTGCGCCGGAGTCAAGACAATGATCACGTTGGGAGTTCGAGAGTTCGACGGAAGTTCGGACAATCGTCGGAGGTTCTACGGGAACAAATCCGAGAAGTCCATGATTTTGCCAAAGAAGCTCGTCGGAACTTGCCAAGTGGATCATCGCAAGTCCAAGAGTTTGCCGGAAGTCCACAGGAGCATCACCGATGGTTCATCGGATGATCGACGGAAGTTCACCGGAAGCTCGCCGGAAAAAGCGATTGACGCACCGGAGCAAGTTGCAGTAAATGTCTTAGGGAATATCGTAGTTAGCACAATGATTAAGTTGGAAATGGGAGGTGATCCCATTAACTTAATCTTGGGGCAATTTGGCCCCTAAAAAATATAAATTGGGCGGAATGGATCAACCCATTCGGACCCTGATTTCTGCTAGGCGGTTGAACCGCCCAAGGCAGGAGGTTGCACCGCCTAGGATCAGTCTCCGATGGAGACTGGGAGGTGCAACCGCTCCAGTGTTAGAACCCTTACAGATTCTAAACTTGGGGTTGATCTCTTTAGGGGATCGGCCTCCTTGGAACTCTATAGGGGTTCCGCCCTCCAAGTTGCTGCTCAAAGGCTGCAGAAAAGATTCATCTATTGCTTTTCAAAAGAGAAGGAATACATGGCTATTTATAGGGCTTCTAAACCCTAACTCCTAATAGGACTCCTACTTAAGACTCTTACTTCTAACCAACTCCTAGTCAAGACTCCTATTCCCTTACAACTCCTAATTCTTCTCTAAGAAAACACCTCTTACATGAATGCCCCTCTCAATTAGGACTCTCCTAGCTAGAGTCCTAACAGAATGTCCCTCTCAATTAGGACTCTCCTAGCTAGAGTCCTAACAGTTTTACATGAATGTCCCTCTCTATTAGGACTCTCCAAGCTAGAGTCCTAACAGACCCGCCCTCTTCAAATCAGCCTTGTCCTCGAGGCTGATGATTCATGAATTCTAGGAATTTGATCTTCAAGTCATCATAGTTCTCCCAAGTGGCATCTTCTATTGCTTGGTTCGCCCACTGTATTAGCACATCATTAGTGGGTCATCATCGTCGAGTCACGATCCGTCGATCAATAATGACACTTGGCTGGGTCTGGAGTTCTCTTTGGGTAGTCATATTTGGTGGGTGGCTTTGGGCTGTCTCCAAGCACCTATTTAAAACTTTCGTCTGGCCGTCGCTTTGTGAGTGATATGTCATACTCCTTTTCAATTTAGTACCCTGTATATGGAATAACTTTGTCCAAAGTTTGCTCGTGAAGATGTAAGTAGAATTTATCATAAGCACAATGCGTCCCTTATAGTGTAATTCTTTTGAGTCCCAATTGTAATGAGCCATTGGGCTTGGTGCTTCCTCCAATTTTTGTATAATTTTACTAGTCTCTGAATCTTCCTGCCATTCCATCTTAATATCCTTAAGAAAGTCGCTGGTCGGAAGTGAAACGATCGAAACTTCAACTTGCTCGGGTAGCTGCGAAAGCGCATCTGCAAGAACATTCTCTTTCCCCTTTTTGTAAGTTATTTCATAATCAAATCCAAAAAGTTTTATTACCCTTTTTTGCTGCTCAGTGGATGATACTTTTCGCTCCAGAAAGTACTTGAGGCTTTTATGGTCGGTTTTAATTTGAAATCGTCGACCAATCAAGTAGGGTCTCCACCTCGTTGCTGCGTGCACAATGGCGAGCATCTCCTTATTATATGTTGACTTATTTTGATGGGAGGGAGATAATGCCTTGCTAGAGAATATGAGTGGTCGACCATCTTGCATGAGAATGGCTCCAATTTTGACTCCAGATGCGTCAGCCTCAATAATGAAGGGTCGGTTGAAATATGGTAGTGTTAGCACCAGCGTCGTCGTCATGGCTGCCTTAAGTTTGTCGAAGGCAGCGGAGGCTCTGTCTGACCATTGGAAGACATCTTTTTTCAGTAAGGAAGTAAGTAGTGCACTAATCTCTCCATAGTTTTTCACGAACTTGCAGTAGTAGCATGTTAAACCCAGAAAGCCATATAGCAATTTTATGTTCCACGGGGTCAGCCAGTTTTGCATTGCTCCATTTTTGAAGGGGTCTACTGCCACACCTTCCTCTGATATGATATGCCCAAGATATTCCACCTTCTTATGAAGAAAGCAAAAATTCATAGTGGTTGTTGTGTGTTCAAAAGGTGGTTTTCTGTATGTCTTCTTCGCATACTCGTATTTGATGATACCCGGATCGAAGGTCCAGCTTTGTGAAGATTTGTGCTCCCTTAGCAACTCATCTACTATTGGAATAGGGTATTTATCCTTGATGGTTATGCCATTGAGAGCTCGATAATCAACACATAATCGCCATATTCCATCCTTCTTTCGTATGAGGAGCACCGGTGAAGAGTAGGGGCTGCAACTTAGCCGAATAACTCCTGTTTTGAGCATCTCTTTTACAATCCTTTCTATTTCATCCTTCTGGAGATGTCGATATTGATATGGCTGAGCATTTGTTGGAGATTTGCCTAGAAAAATCATTATACAATGATCATGCCGACGGGTAAGAGGTAGGTTGCGCGGTTCATCAAATATATCTGAAAATTCAGCAAGCAAAGGATGTAGATTTGGATCTTTAAATTTTGTTGGCTCTCCCTTAGTTTTTTGCTCAAGTTGTACCAAAAATCCGTTGTATGCTTTATGCAAAACCTTCTCCATTTGTTGGGTGCAAATCGTCGTTACGTCGCCCTCACGTTTCCCGTGCAGTATCACCTGTTTCTCCTTACTGTAAAATTTTATAATTAGTTGCATAAAATTCTAAGAAATATCACCTAATGTCATCAACCATTTAATTCTGAGTATGGCCTCATGATCATCAAGAGGGAGGAGGAAGAAATTTGCAATTATCTCTTGGTCCTGCAGTAATAGTTTCACCTATGGGCACCTATGTTCACACTTCAAAATCCGTCCGTTGGTGACCTTAACGACCAACCTGCTGCAATTCTCAATAGGTAAGTTCATATGGACAGCAACCTTACTGTTTAGGAAGTTATTAGTGCTGCCCGTGTCGATGAGAACAGTGATCGGTTGTTGTTTGAGAAGGCCTCCAACTTTCATCGTTTGCGGGTTTGAGTAGCCAGCTAGTGTATGTACTGTAACTTCGGTCGGTTGTGACTCTTCTTCTGCATCTTTTTCTTCATGTTCAAGGCTCTCTTCTGAATGGTCAATGACCTCTTCTTCTATCAGTTCAATCATAAGAAGTCCCCCTTTACTACATCGATGCTCACGGCTCCACGGCTAATCACAATGCCAACATAACCCCTTCGCATATCGCTCCTGAAGCTCTTCTCTTGTTAACCTCTTTGGTGTAGGGACTTGGTCGATAGTAGGGGGGGCTAAGGGCTTCAATATTACTGGTTGAGGAGCGACCCTAGTCCTCCGAGCTTCATGATTCAATTGCTCCTCTTGATGTCATGAGAAAGAGATGGCTGCCATAAGCGTATACGGTTGTCGTGCTTTAACTTCTCCTCCGATCTCCGGCTTTAAGCCCTCAATGAAGGTTCTCAATAGCTGTTTTTTAGACCAATCATGAGTTTGATTAGATAACCTTTCAAACCTGGTTTGGTACTCCTGAATGGTAGAGGTTTGTCGGATCTTTGCTAGTTGTCCGTCAATATTCTCGTAATTGGTTAGTCTGAAGCGGATCAGCAGTCCTTCTTTGAATTGTCGCCATGAAAGGACTCCATAAGTATGTTCAAACCAGTCAAACCACTGTATAGCATCCCCTTCAAGATATATAGCTGCAATTTTCACCATAGATGCATTCGCGATTTTATGGTACCGAAAATATCGCTTCGCGCGCGAGATCCAACCAATTGGGTCTCCTTCTTCCCATCTAGGGAAGTCCACTCTCATGCATGGATATTTGGGGTTGGTCATAGAGCTTCCACTCTCTTCGAAGTCATATCTTTGGGCTTGGTGTGATTGGGCAAAGCTCTCTCCTTGATATGATTTCTTCAGGCTTAGTGGTCGGCCCAATCTGAGTTCGGTAAAGAGCGTCCGAATCTTATCCTCCATTCGCGCCTCCAAGGCTTCGAATTTAGCATTGATTGCCTCCTTAGATTTCTTTTTTGGTAAGTAAAAGTAAATTGATTATGTGTAAAGTTTCTACAAATAGCTTTATCTATACAAGTCATAGACAAAGCCAGGTAACTTATAGAGTGTGAATGCGATAGTTATGACTACACATGCTGTAGACTATAACTACCTGTGGGTACATTATTTGGCATCATTCCCAAGATCTTTAGCTAATAGCAAAATTAAATTTGATAAAGATATATTTTTCTCTTCGGGTGAAGTGCTCGGTTTTGAGATCATGCTCCATACAGGATCTTGAGTCTCTAATAAACTCTTTCAAGAGCTAAGCATTGTTTGTGTGTTGACATTCAAAGATTCTATTACATCTCTCCTTCCACATCCACCAAATAGCACATCGGTTCCCCTGCCTTCTTAGATGCCATAGTATTGTTAGAACACTTGCAGATTCTAAACTTGGGGTTGATCTCTTTAGGGGATCGGCCTCCTTGGAACTCTATAGGGGTTCCTCCCTCCAAGTTGCTGCTCAAAGGCTGCAGAAAAGAGTCATCTATTGCTTGAGAAAAGAGGAGGAATACATGGCTATTTATAGGGCTTCTAAACCCTAACTCCTAATATGACTCTTACTTAAGACTCTTACTTCTAACCAACTCTTAATAGGACTCCTACTCAAGACTCCTATTCCCTTACAACTCCTAATTCTTCTCTAAGAAAAAACCTCCTACATGAATGCCCCTCTCAATTAGGACTCTCCTAGCTAGAGTCCTAACAGTTTTACATGAATGTCCCTCTCAATCAGGACTCTCCAAGCTAGAATCCTAACAGACCCGCCCTCTTCAAATCAGCCTTGTCCTCGAGACTGATGATTCGTGAATTCTGGGACTGCAACTTGCTTTGGTGCGTCAATCGCTTCTTCCGACGAGTTTCCGTCGATCATCCGATGAACCCTCGGTGATGTGTTAGAACCCTTGCAGATTCTAAACTTGGGGTTGATCTCTTTAGGGGATCGGCCTCCTTGGAACTCTATAGGGGTTCCTCCCTCCAAGTTGCTGCTCAAAGGCTGCAGAAAAGATTCATCTATTGCTTATGAAAAGAGAAGGAATACATGGCTATTTATAGGGCTTCTAATCCCTAACTCATAATAGGACTCCTACTTAAGACTCTTACTTCTAACCAACTCCTAGTAGGACTCCTAGTCAAGACTCCTATTCCCTTACAACTCTTAATTCTTCTCTAAGAAAACACCTCCTACATGAATGCCCCTCTCATTTAGGACTCTCCTAGCTAGAGTCCTAACAGAATGTCCCTCTCAATTAGGACTCTCCTAGCTAGAGTCCTAACAGTTTTACATGAATGTCCCTCTCAATTAGGACTCTCAAAGCTGGAGTCCTAACAGACCCGCCCTCTTCAAATCAGCCTTCTCCTCGAGACTGATGATTCGTGAATTCTAGGAATTTGATCTTCAAGTCGTCATAGTTCTCCCAAGTGGCATTTTCTATCGGAAGGTTCGCCCACTATATTAGCACTTCATTAGTGGGTCATCGTCGTCGAGTCGCGATCCGTCGATCAATAATGGTACTTGGCTGGGTCTGGAGTTCTCTTTGGGTAGTCATATTTGGTGGGTGACTTTGGGCTGTCTCCAAGCACCTATTTAAAACTTTCGTCTGGCTGTCGGTTTGTGGGCGATATGTCATACTCCTTTTCAATTTAGTACCCTGCATATAGAATAACTTTGTCCAAAATCTGCTCATGAAGATGCAAGTAGAATTTATCGTAAGCACAATGCGTCCCTTATAGTGTAATTCTTTTGAGTCCCAATTGTAATGAGCCATGAGGCTTGATGCTTCCTCCAATTTTTTTATAATCTTACTGTTAGGATCGGAGCGGCACTAAGAGGGGGGGGGGGGGGGGGGGTGAATTAGTGCAGCGGATTAAAACGTTGATTTCGACAAAACTTTCGTACGAAAAGAATGAAACTTGAAAAGCTTAACTTGAAGGCATATTCTTAAAGTTGTGCAGCAAAGGTAATAAGGAACTAAAGCATGTAAGAAGGTTTGCAATAATGTAAATGGCAGTAATGAAATGCAAACTAAGGATGACATCGATTTTAGAGTGGTTCGGTCAAATGACCTACTCCACTTGCGAGGCCCCTCTTCGATGAGGCTCCCACCTTCCACTAGGAAATCTCTTGAAATGGAAGGGTAAATACCCCTCTTACAACATTTTACAAGCAGTTCAACCTCTTACAAAATTTCAGCAAGAAAGAATGAGGAGAACTCTCTAACAAAATGAAAACAAGACTTGCTAAGACTTTCTAAGACTTTTTTTCTCAATCAAATTGCTTCTCAAAAGTTGTAATCTCAGCTGAGATTTGAGGGGTATTTATAGGCCTCAAGAGGATTCAAATTTGGGCTCCAAATTTGAATTCTCGTGGAGTTCCCGATGCTGGCGGTGCTACTGCCTGTCAGTGGCGGTTCCACCGCCTGTCAGTGTCAGGCGCTGACAGTGCTGGGCGGTGCCACCGCCTGGCTCTCGGGCACTGGGCGGTGCCACCGCCTAGACCAGGCGGTGCCACCGCCCAGCTCTCGGGTGCTGGGCGGTGCAACCGCCTAGTCTGGCAGCGCCACCGCCAGACTCTTTGGTTGACTGGTTGGGCTTCAAACTTAGCCCAAACCAAGTTTAATTTTGGGCCCAGTTGGCCCCTAACCAGGATATAGGATTATCTCTTAATCCTAATCCTAATTACAAGTTAACTACATAACAAAAAAAACACCTCCTAAACAAGTTTTTCAACCGCGAACGTCGAGTCTTGTTCCGGCGAGCTTTCCGACGAACTTCTTCCGATGGGCTCCAAGCACGCTCCCGAACTTGTGATGACTTTAATGAGTAGCCGAGCCTTCTCGTTGATCTCCGTGAACCTCCGACGATCTCTTCGGCGAACTTCCGAAAATTCCGACAGGTTCCCGATTTCTTCTCGGTTGGTTCCGGCAGCATCTCCGACGATTCTTCGAACTCTTAAACGTCCATCGAACTTGACTCCGGTATACTTGCTTTGTGCTTTCTGGTTTATCGTAGTTAACCCTGCACACTTAACTCAATAATATGGATTAGATCAAATAACCCATCAATTGATTTTATCATCAAAATCCGAGATTCAACAATCTCCCCCTTTTTGATGATGACAATCAATTGATGACGGAGTTAAACATAACTCCCCCTATCTATATGCCATATTATAAGAAGTTAAAAAATAAACACTTGAATTTCATCCCATTGAATTCAAACATGAACCGATAAGTTCTAACCGTAGAACTTATCACTATTCTCATTGAGCATAATGTAAATACGAAACTTCGAAAAAAAATTTTCAAGTCGAATGAAGATTTTTATCATGAATTTAATGATATGTTTGACATGCTTTTAATATGATTATGTGATCTTGCAAATTTCTCAAAGATTATGTAAGGCACATAAGACATTCATATCACACTAGCTTATATAAGTCATCACTTTTCTCCCCCTTTGTCATCAACAAAAAGGAATACGATTTTACAGAAAAATTTAGCATTCATTTTATCAAACTCTTCTTTCTATTCAAGCCCATGGTAATTCGAAACTCATCATGCATTCACCCAAATCCAGCATTCATTAATACTTATCCAGAATTCAGCTTAAAAAAGAGAAATCAGCATTCAACCAAAAGCATATATCCAGAATTTTAAATACAAAACAGAAGTTCAGGTTTTGTTCAAAAGACGACCAGTTTGGAGCATGAGATGAAGAGCAGAATAAAAAGATACATCAATCCGTAGGAGGTAATCCATAGTGCTGATATATAACATCTATTTTTTGATTTAGCTGTCGTAGTTCCTTTAAAATTTCCATTTGCTGGAGTTGAATTTGTTCCTGCTGCGATTTGAGTTGGTCTTGTTGGAATTTGATCTTATGGATTTTATTTGAGATGATGGAGAGTTTGGACCCTCAAGATTCCTTCTCCAAGGTTTGTAGAAGGCAGAATGAGAGATTGAGAGAATTTGAGAGAGCTGGAGGAAGATATCCACGGGTTGGGGGCGGTGTCACCGCCGGCCCTAACCTTCTCGGGTTATAAAGGGCTCTCGGGCGGTGCCACTGCCTGAACAAGCGGTGCCACCGCCGATTCTGGTGGTGCCACCGCCGATTCTGGCGGTGCCACCGCTGGCTGGCCGTGAAAGAGGAAAGAAAACTTTTCTTCCCCCTTTCTTGATTTCCAGAGGTTTTTTTTTTTTTTTTTTTTTTTTTTGTGACGCAAGGAAAGGTTGAGACATTGAGTTGTAGTTTTAATATCTCATTTGGAATCGAAAGAGGAAGATGAAATCAAATTCACAAACGAACGAAACAGGAATAAGACATTCTTTGTAAAATCCTTTCAAAAGTCTTACTCCAAGGGACAATTTAACATGCCTAGTTCCCTTCTAATAAATTCAAATTGATCTTCATTTAAGGCTTTTGTAAAAATATCTGCTAATTGATGCTTTGTGTCAATGAATTCTAGAATAACATTATTGTTAAGGACATGATCGCGTATGAAATGATGCCTAACATCAATGTGTTTAGTTCTAGAGTGCTGAATTGGATTCTTAGTAAGACATATGGCACTAGTATTATCACATTTTATGGGAATGTTTTTAAAGTGAATTCCGTAGTCTTCTAATGTATTTCTCATCCAAACAACTTGTGCACAGCATGCACTTGCAGCAATGTATTCGGCTTCTGCCGTAGATAGTGCAACTGAATTTTGTTTCTTGGAAGTCCAAGAAACAAGTGCATGTCCTAAAAATTGGCATGTTCCGGATGTACTTTTTCTATCTATCCTGCATCCGCCAAAATCGGCATCCGCATAAGCTATTAAATCAAATTTTTCAGATTTTGGATACCACAATCCTAAATTTGGAGTTCCTTTAAGATACCTAAATATTCTTTTAACACT
Source organism: Musa acuminata AAA Group (assembly GCF_036884655.1). Taxonomy (NCBI): domain Eukaryota; kingdom Viridiplantae; phylum Streptophyta; class Magnoliopsida; order Zingiberales; family Musaceae; genus Musa; species Musa acuminata. Next base: position 29,362,454 of record NC_088338.1, on the reverse strand, counting down.
TTTGAGATGAGATAAACATAATATCCGGTCTAGTCGCGGTGAGGTAGAGTAGGCTACATATCATTCTCCTATATGTTTTTTGATCGAAATGTTCACTATTTTCATCCATATCTAACTTAGTTGCAGTACTCATAGGAGTGTTTATTGCTTTTGAATTATCCATGTTAAATCGTTTTAACAATTCTAATGTGTATTTAGATTGGTTAAGAAATATACCATCCTTAAGTTGTTTGATTTGTAATCCTAAAAAGAAAGTTAATTCACCCATTAAACTCATTTCAAATTCATGACTCATAGATTTGGCAAATGATTCACATAGTGATTCATCCGAAGAGCCAAAAATGATATCGTCAACATAAATTTGCACAATAAGAAAATTCTTTTCAAAATGTTTAATAAACAATGTAGTTTCAACTTTGCCTTTGGTAAAATTATTTAAAATAAGAAAGGAACTAAGCCTTTCATACCAAGCTCTAGGGGCTTGTTTCAAGCCATAGAGAGCCTTAGTCAATTTGAATACATGATTAGGAAGAAGAGAATTTTTAAATCCGGGAGGTTGTTCGACATATACTTCTTCGGAAATAAAACCATTCAAGAAGGCACTTTTGACATCCATTTGAAATAGTTTAAAATTATAACTACTAGCATAGGCAAGGAGCATCCTTATGGCTTCTAATCGAGCCACGGGAGCGAAGGTTTCTTCGTAATCGATACCTTTTTCTTGGTTAAAACCTTTGGCCAGTAATCTAGCCTTGTTTCTAACCACGATACCATTTTCGTCTTGCTTGTTTCTAAAGACCCATTTAGTACTAATGACTAAATGGTCACTAGGTCTAGGAACAAGCTCCCATACCTTGTTCCTCTCAAATTGATTCAATTCCTCTTGCATTGCAATAACCCAAAAATCATCTTTTATGGCCTCGTCAATGCATTTAGGTTCGATTTGAGAAAGGAAGGCGGCATTAGCACAAAAATTCTTGAAAGAGGAACGAGTTTGAACCCCTTTAGATGTATCCCCTATAATTAGCTCCTTTGGATGAGCATCTATATACTTCCATTCCTTAGGTAAGGAAATTTCGGAAGAAGGTGCATCCAAGTTGCTATTTTGAGGAGGGGGTTCATTCAAATTCAAATTATCAAAACCAAGATCATCATCAAAATCATTTTTCTTTAAATTTGAAACTTCATTAAAAACTACATGAATAGACTCTTCAATTACTAAAGTTCTTTTATTAAAAACCCGAAAAGCTTTAGAAATGGAAGAGTAACCAAAAAAGATGCCTTCATCGGATTTAGCATCAAATTTTCCTAAGGCATCCCTTTCATTTAAAATAAAGCATTTACAACCGAAAACTTTAAAATAGGAGATGTTTGGTTTTTTGTTATTCCATAATTCATAGGGAGTTTTTGATAAGGATGGTCTTATTAGGACTCTATTCATGATGTAGCAAGTCGTATTTACGGCTTCGGCCCAAAATTACTTAGGTAAACTATGTTCATTCAACATAGTTCTTACCATTTCTTGTAGGTTTCTATTTTTTCTTTCAACTACTCCATTTTGTTGGGGATTTCTTGGAGTGGAGAAGTTGTGATTGTATCCATTAACTTCACAAAAATTTTGAAAGTCATGGTTTTGAAATTCGCCACCATGATCACTCCGGATTGATGAAATCATGAAACCTTTTGCGTTTTGAGTGAGTTTACAAAATTTAGAGAAGCACTTGAAACAATCACTTTTGTGAGTTAAGAAATAGGTCCAAGTGTATCTAGAGTAGTCATCCACAATCACAAAAGCATATTTGCTTCCACCTAGACTTGTCGTATCAATTGGTCCAAATAAGTCCAAATGGATCAATTGTAATGGTCTAGTGGTGCTAATTTGATTTTTTGGTTTGAAGCTTGTTTTTATTTGTTTCCCTAGTTGACATGCATCGCATACCTTATCCTTAATAAACTTCATATTCGGAATCCCTCGGACTAATTCTTGAGATGAGATTTTAGATATTGTTTTCATGCTTGCATGGCCTAATCTCCTATGCCAAAGCCAAGCATCATCATTTACGGCGGAGAAACACATTTCATTTCTTAGTTCATCAAGATTGATGGTATAGACATTATTTTGTTTTAAAGCAATCATAGTCATGTTAAGATTTGGTTTTTCAATAATGCACATATTTGATTCAAATCTAACGATATAGCCTTTATCGCATAATTGACTAATGCTCAATAGATTATGTTTCAATCCATCAACTAGTAACACATCATCAATGAAAAAACTTGATTTGTTACCTATGGTTCCCTTGCCAATGATTTTGCCTTTGTTGTTGTCTCCGAAGGTGACATAGCCTTCGTCCATGCTAGTGAGCTTGGAGAATTGGGATGGATCTCCGGTCATATGCCTTGAGCATCCACTATCAAGATACCATCTCTTGCTCCTAGCATGTGATGGTGTATGTTTCTACAAGAAGGAATTATTTTTAGGTACCCATTTACTTTTGGGTTCCTCAAAAACTAATCTAACTTGTTTATCATGTTGCATAGACTTGATCATGGTTCCTTTAGGAACCCAAATCAATTTGTTCGGACTAATTTTCTTGAATGGACATTGGTAAGTTATATGTCCATATTTGCAACAAAAGTTGCAATTGCTTTGGTGTTGAACATGTAAGATAGGACCTTTAATAAAGGTGGTTGGATTTTGGTGAGTACTTCTCACAAATCCGATTCCACTCCTTTTGGGAACGTGACCCTTATTTGTAAGGATCATGTTTAAGGACTTGCTACCGACCTCAAATTTCTTCAAGGTATCTTTAAGTACCAAGTTCTCAATTTGGAGAGTTTCTAGATCATGGCATTTAGCACATGGAGCTATACTATCATGATATTCAGTTTTTAATTTATCAAGATCACAAGTAAGGCTATCATGCTCCTTTTTTAGCATTTTGTACTTTCTACTAATTGTCCTACATTCATCAAATAACTCATGGAAGGCATTTAATAACTCATGATAAGGTAAATCTGCATTAATTAAATCCGTTACCTCTTCTTCGAAGGCCATTAGGGCGTAGTGAGCAACTTGCTCAGTGTTGGACTCCTCTTCTTCGGACGTGCTTGAATCATCCCATGTTGCCTTGAGCGCCTTCTTCTTTGATGCTTTCTTTTTGGCTTGTGGACAATCGTTCTTGTAGTGTCCTGGTTTCTTGCACTCATAGCAAATTACTTGGTCGTTCTTGTGTTCGAATTTATTTTTTGTATTATTTTAAAATTTGTTCTTTCTTAAATATTTTTTAAAATTTTGAGACAAAAGTGCAATGTCATTGTCACTGTCCTCATCACTTGATGTTCCTTTCAAGTGGTCTTCTTGTGATGTGAGTGTCATATCCTTTCTGTTCTTTGGAAGGGGGTTCTCAAGCTCGTCATGAGCTTGACATGTCATTTCGTAGGTCATTAGAGACCCAATGAGTTCTTCAAGAGGGAATGTTTTAAGGTCTTTCGCCTCTTGAATGGCCGTAACTTTTGGATCCCAACTTTTAGGGAGGGATCTTAAGATTTTAGTTACTAGTTCAAAGTTAGTAAAATCTTTACCAAGAGCTTTGAGTCCATTGATGACATCCGTAAACCGGGTGTACATGTCTCCGATGGACTCACTTGGTTTCATTCGGAAAAGTTCATAAGAGTGCACAAGAATGTTGATTTTGGACTCTTTCACTCGGCTAGTGCCTTCATGAGTGACCTCAAGAGTTCTCCAAATATCAAAAGCCGAATCACAAATTGAAACACGATTAAATTCATTTTTATCTAGTGCACAAAACAAGGCATTCATAGCCTTTGCATTTAACGCAAAAACCTTCTTCTCCGATTCATTCCATTCGCTCATCGGAAGAGAATATTTTTGAAATCCATTTTCAACAATAGTCCAAAGCTCGAAATCCATAGAAATGAGGAAGATCCTCATCCGAGTCTTCCAATACGTGTAATCCGACCCATTAAACATAGGTGGACGTGTGATAGAGTGTCCCTCATGCATGCCGGAGTAAGCCATCTCTCTTGGGTATTAAACCAAATATGAGAGTGAGCCTTGCTCTGATACTAATTGTTAGGATCGGAGCGGCACTAAGAGGGGGGGGGGGGTGAATTAGTGCAGCGGATTAAAATGTTGATTTCGATATAACTTTCGTACGAAAAGAACGAAACTTGAAAAGCTTAACTTGAAGGCGTATTCTTAAAGTTGTGCAGCAAAGGTAATAAGGAACTAAAGCATGTAAGAAGGTTTGCAATAATGTAAATGGCAGTAATGAAATGCAAACCAAGGATGACGCCGATTTTAGAGTGGTTCGGTCAAATGACCTACTCCACTTGCGAGGCCCCTCTTCGATGAGGCTCCCACCTTCCACTAGCAAATCTCTTGAAATGGAAGGGTAAATACCCCTCTTACAACCTTTTACAAGCAGTTCAACCTCTTACAAAATTTCAGCAAGAAAGAATGAGGAGAACTCTCTAACAAAATGAAAACAAGACTTGCTAAGACTTTCTAAGACTTTTTTTCTCAATCAAATTGCTTCTCAAAAGTTGTAATCTCAGCTGAGATTTGAGGGGTATTTATAGGCCTCAAGAGGATTCAAATTTGGGCTCCAAATTTGAATTCTCGTGGAGTTCCCGATGCTGGCGGTGCTACCGCCTGTTAGTGGCGGTTCCACAGCTTGTCAGTGTCAAGCGCTGACAATGCTGGGCGGTGCCACCGCTTGGCTCTCGGGCACTGGGCGGTGCCACCGCCCAGCTCTCGGGTGCTGGGCGATGCAACCGCCCAGTCTGGCAGCGCCACCGCTAGACTCTTTGGTTGACTGGTTGGGCTTCAAACTTAGCCCAAACCAAGTATAATTTTGGGCCCAGTTGGCCCCTGACCAGGATATAGGATTATCTCTTAATCCTAATCCTAATTACAAGTTAACTACATAACAAAAAAAACACCTCCTAAACAAGTTTTTCAACCGCGAACGTCGAGTCTTGTTCCGGCGAGCTTTCCGACGAACTTCTTCCGACGGGCTCCAAGCACGCTCCCGAACTTGTGATGACTTTAATGAGTAGCCGAGCCTTCTCGTTGATCTCCGTGAACCTCCGACGATCTCTTCGGCGAACTTCCGAAAATTCCGACAGGTTCCCGATTTCTTCTCGGTTGGTTCCGGCAGCATCTCCGACGATTCTTTGAACTCTTAAACGTCCATCGAACTTGACTCCGGTATACTTGCTTTGTGTTTTCTGGTTTATCATAGTTAACCCTGCACACTTAACTCAATAATATGGATTAGATCAAATAACCCATCAATTGATTTTATCATCAAAATCCGAGATTCAACACTTACTAGTCTCTGAATCTTCCTGCCATTCAATCTTAATATCCTTAAGAAAGTCGCTGGTCGGAAGTGAAACGACCGAAACTTCAACTTGCTCGGGTAGCTTCGAAAGCGCATCTGCAAGAACATTCTCTTTCCCCTTTTTGTAAGTTATTTGATAATCAAATCCAAGAAGTTTTATTACCCCTTTTTGCTGCTCAGGGGATGATATTTTTCGCTCCAAAAAGTACTTGAGGCTTTTATGGTCGGTTTTAATTTGAAATCGTCGGCCGATCAAGTAGGGTCTCCACCTCGTTGCTGCGCGCATAATGGCGAGCATCTCCTTATCATATGTTGACTTATTTTGATGGGAGGGAGATAATGCCTTGCTAGTGTATATGAGTGGTCGACCATCTTGCATGAGAATGACTCCAATTCTGACTCCAGATGCGTCAGCCTCAATAATGAAGGGTCGGTTGAAATCTGGTAGTGTTAGCACCGGCGTCGTCGTCATGGCTGCCTTAAGTTTGTCGAAGGCAACGGAGGCTCTGTCCGACCATTGGAAGACATCTTTTTTTAGTAAGGAAGTAAGTGGTGCACTGATCTCTCCATAGTTTTTCACAAACTTATAGTAGTAGCCTGTTAAACCCAGAAAGCCATGTAGCAATTTTATGTTCCACGGGGTCAGCCAGTTTTGCATTGCTCCAATTTTGAAGGGGTCTACTGCCACACCTTCCTCTGATATGATATGCCCAAGATATTCCACCTTCTTATGAAGAAAGCAAAAATTCATAGTGGTTGTTGTGTGTTCAAAAGGTGGTTTTCGGTATGTCTTCTTCGCATACTCGTATTTGATGATACCCGGATCGAAGGTCCAGCTTTGTGAAGATTTGTGCTCCCTTAGCAACTCATCTACTACTGGAATAGGGAATTTATCCTTGATGGTTATGTCATTGAGAGCTCGGTAATCAACACATAATCGCCATATTCCATCCTTCTTTCGTATGAGGAGCACCGGTGAAGAGTAGGGGCTGCAACTTGGCTGAATAACTCCTATTTTGAGCATCCCTTTTACAATCCTTTCTATTTCATCCTTCTGGAGATGTGGATATTGATATGGCTGAGCATTTGCTGGAGATTTGCCTGGAAGAATCATTATACAATGATCATGCCGACGGGTAAGAGGTAGGTTGCGCGGTTCATCAAATATATCCGAAAATTCAGCAAGCAAAGAAAGTAGATTTGGATCTTCAAATTTTGTTGGCTCTCCCTTAGTTTGTTGCTCAAGTTGTACCAAAAAGTCACTGCATGCTTTATGTAAAACCTTCTCCATTTGTTGTGTGCAAATCGTCGTTACGTCGCCCTCACGTTTCCCGTGCAGTATCACCTGTTTCTCCTTACTGTAAAATTTTTTTTTGGTAAGTAAAAATAAATTGATTATGTGTAAAGTTTCTACAAATAGCTTTGTCTATACAAGTCATAGACAAAGTCAGGTAACTCATTGAGTACACATGTGGTAGTTATAACTACACATGTTGTAGACTTTAACTCCTAACTGTAGCGAGCATGTTAAGATGTGCCAAGACTACCAGTGGTTACAGCATTTAACATCATTGCCAAGATCTTTAGCTAATAGTAAAATTGAATTTCACAAAAATATCTCTTTCTCTTCGTGTAAAGTGCTCCATTTTGAGATTATGCTCCATGCATGATCTTGAGTCTCTAATAATCTCTATCAAGAGCTGAGCATTGTTTGTGTGTTGACACTCAAAGATTCTGCTACATCTCTCATTCCACATCCACCAAATAGCACATCTGAAAGTAACCTTTGCCAATTGTGTAAGAGGTCCTTTTCTTGAGAAACTTTGTATGAGGTCGCCTAATTCTTGATGCAAGTTTGGTTGCGACAACCTATTGAGTTCAAATCGTTGGAGAATCTCCTTCCATATCCATTTAGTATATTCACAAGCAAAATAGAGGTGGTCAATAGTTTCTTCTTGTTGCAAACTAAGGGAGCATCGGTTAACATGATAGATACCTCTTCTCTTAATATTATCTATTGTAGGTAGTTTATTCAGAAGGGCCTGCCATGTACATAAGGAATGTCTCTATGATCCCGGTCGATCCCATGTCCAACTGCTTGGGAGCCACTTGTTATTTCTTTACCTAATTTGATTCCATACGGATGTGACACTAAATTTACCATTGTCATGAAGCCAAATAAGTACATCTGACGGGTTGTTCCTGATTGGAATAGCTGTGATAGTCGGCCAAAGTGATAACATTTCAGGAGAAATAGGAGTAGGGAGACACTAGGGACCATTCGCAATGAACTCAGAAACCTTCCAATCTTTGGGAGCCCCAAGATCTTTTCGTATTCTGTCACCATATAATTGAAATATACTTTTCCCATTCACCCAAGGATCGTACCACATATTAGTATTAGTTCCAATAGAGATTGCATAAGAAATGTGTTTGATTATCCAATTTCTTGCCTTTAAAATTTCTTTCCAAGCTGTAGAGTGGTATGTTCTTGTTGAAATTTCCCAAATCGATTCCTTCGAAAGATATCTAGCAGAAACCCATTGTGACCATAAGGAACATTTGTTTTGCAAAAGGTCCCACAATTGTTTTACCAAACATGCTTTATTCCACTCTCTAATATTTCTCAAGTTCAGCCCCTTTTCATCTTTCGGTTTACAGATGTTGTCCCAATTTACCATATGCATTGCCTTATCATTTGTATCATTCCAGAAGAAGTTCATTAATAGCCGTTCAATATCTTGGATAAGTCCAACAGGTAGAAGAAAAGCATTAGACCAATATATAGAGTAAGAGTACAACACCGAACGGATGAGTTCAAGTCGTCCTACTTTTGATAGAAGCCTATTTTTTCAGGAAGAAATTTTATTCTTTAATTTTTGTAGGTTAGGCTGACAGTGGGTTTTATGAATGCCAATGGATATGAGTGGGAGACCCAGATAAGGAACTGGCAGACTTCCCTCATTAACCCCCAGAGTGTGTGTAATAAAGTCCTTGTCCTCAATGCAAGGACCCATATAGACTTTACTTTTTGCATGATTTAACTGAAGGCCAGAAACCATACCAAAGTCATTTAGAATAGTAGCTAGGTTCCTCACTAAAGTTGGATCATTCTGGAGAAATATAAGTAAATCATCTGCAAATGTTATGTGTGATATGTGAATAGAACCAGCATTTGGTACCTTAATACCGCCATTCAAGACTGCTTGTTCCAACATACAGCTAAGTCCTTCCATTGCAATAGTAAAGAGATATGGAGAAAGCATATCACCTTGTCGGATGCCATTCGTGCTCCCAAAAAAACCAATAGGTGAGCCATTAAAAAGTATCGAAAACTTTGGAGTTTCCAAGCAACTTTGAATCTAATTTACCCATTTCTGTGGGAAGTTCATATCGATGAGCATCTTATAGATAAAATTCCTATTAACTGAATCAAAGGCTTTCCGTAAATCAGCTTTAAAACATATTTTCGTCCCTCTCGCATTTTAGTGCAGGTCCTTTATCAAGTCATTGGCAAGCAGAATATTATGATGTATACTTCTCCCTTTGATGAAAGCTGCCTGATTTGGACTAATGATCTTGTGTATTATCTTTTGCATTCTATTTGCCAACACTTTGAAGATGATCTTGTAAATAAAGTTGCATAATGATATGGGTCGATAGTTTTCTAGTGAATCAGCCCTTGCATTCTTAGGAATTAAAGAAATAAAAGTGCAGTTCATCTCTCTAAGAATATGGCCTGAGAGAAAAAATGTTGGCAAGCCTTAATCACATCATTTCCAATAATAGACCATGCAGTTTGGTAAAATTCAACTGGAAATCCATCTGGGCAAGACAACTCTTGCAATTTCATCATCTGTAACCGGGGCACTGAGGATTGAAATGTCATCCGAATCAAGCTTTCTAGTTGGCTCCACATGAATGTTATTAGGTTGCACCGCTTGATTGAGTAAGGAAGAAAAAAATCGCTTAGTGTATGCTTTAACTTCATCTAAATTCTTAATAAGATTATCATATTTGTCTTTACATTTTCTGATGCGATTAACGGTCCTTCGAGTAGCAATGGATGCATAGAAAAACTTAGTATTGGAATCTCCTAGAGTTAGCCAATGTTGTCGAGACTTCTGCTTTGCAAAACTTTCCTCCTTTTTAAGGTTTGCATGAAGTTACTTCTGGCTTCTATCTCTTTGTAGATAAGATTCTCATCTTGGGGCTGACGTTGTAGCTCATATTGTATCGCCATTAGTTCCTTTCTGTAAATTTGAACCCGAGTGGTAATATTTCCAAAGGTGTTTGTATTCCACTCCTTCAGTGCCGCTTTGCAAACTTTGAGCTTTTGGCATAAGATGTAAAGTGGCGAACCATGTATATTAATATTCCAAGCCGATCTGATAATATATAGGAATTGAGGATGAGTACTCCACATGTTAAAGAATCTAAATGGTTTCTTGCCTCTAGGTGTTGCTTTCTCTGCATGTGTATACATTAAGGAATGATCAGAAAACAATGGTGCATCATACTCATGAAGTGAATCAGGGTAAACTGTTTACCATTCTTGGTTAATCAAACACCTGTCTAGTCAAGCCATTATTTTTCTGTTACCATCGCCTTGATTACTCCAGGAGAGCCAATTGCCCACAGATTTCATATCAATCAATGCGGCAGTGTCTATATAATCATTAAATCTTTGAAGCTGACTTTCTGAATGATGTCTACCCCCCACTTTTTCATTTGTGTATCGAACAGTATTTAAGTCACCAAGAATAATCAACGACATATTAAGACAATTATTTGCAATGTTAGTCAGATCGGTCCAAAGTATATTTCTTTCTTGCATACTATTTGAAGCATATATACCAATAAAATTGAATTAACAGCCATTCTTTTTGTCCTCCACCTTAAGATGAATGAATTGATCGGTAGCAGAAATAAACTAAGCATTAATGGAGTTAGGATGCCATAAGACCCATATTCTACCAAATGTTTTACTAGAGTCATTGGTAAAGAGTTCTGCGTCCGGCCATATTAAATTCTTTTGAGCAAGAACGAGCGATTTTTTAATTTTTGTTTCCACAAGAATAGCAATATCACATGCGGCAGACTTGATTATTCTATTAAGCTCCCGACATTTTTCAGGCTTATTAAGTCCACGAACATTCCAGCAAATTATCTTCATCAGAAAAGGAAAGTAAGGTATTCATTCTACGACTTTGAATAGATAGTACCATCCTTTTTCTTATCCTTAGGTTTTGCATTTTCCGCCCGCACAATATCTTTACCTTTTAAGGCTTTATTTATATATTTATCCACTTCATCCACAGCTATCAAATTTTTAAACTTTAAACCTTGAGTCAAGTAGTCTGATTGTTGAGGTGCAATATCCTGGTTAGTATGATTTATTGAGGCATGAGATAGTTGAGGTAGAATATCCTTACTAACAAGGTTTGTTGGGGCCTGCGTTTGTTGTGGCAGAATATCCTTGCTGGCGATGTTTGTTGGTGCTTGAGTTTGTTGAGTCACAATGTCTTGGTTAGCATGTTGAGTGGATATTGGAATTCCTGTTGTGGATGGATCCGGTAATATAGTAAGAGATGAAGTTTCCAACTTCTGCTTCTCCTGTCCATGAGTACCATGGGCTATTGTGGAAAGCTCCGACATAATAGGAAGAGATAAAGTTCCTGATTTGTCTTGTCTATGGCGCTATCCTTGGGAGTCGAAATGCTCACTCGTCTGCGTCACCACCGGTTCTACTACCATTAGGGGAGGTTCGCCTTCTTGTTGAGGCATCTGACGTGGCCTGTAGATCTTATTTATTGGTTTCAGAGTTTGTTGACAGGCTCCATTTGCATGACCAAAAGATAAGCAACTCTTGCATCGTTGTGGCTTCCAAGAATATGAGACATGTACCTTACGAGTGTTCCCTTCAAGATCGCGATAAAAAACCTCATTAGGGAGATCTTCGTCAGAGGAAACCAGTACACATGCTCGGGCAAATGTTAATCTCGTCTGCGCAGCTGTTGCTTTATCAATATAGAGTGGCTGTCCCAAAGTGTTGCATAACTTTGCAATAAAACGTCGACTCCAAAGATGTAGAGAGAGACCTTGAAACGATACCCATAAGGGAATAGACTGTAGACTGTCTAACTCCAAACAGACATCAGGGGACCAGCGTCGTAGAATCATTGGATGGCCACGAATAGTCCAGAACCCTTCAAGGACCCGTTGCAAATCTTCTTCAGAGTATAGCTTGCAAACAAAGAAACCGTTCTCGAGCATATGGAGGTCAAATGCCGATGTTCCCCATCTAGTTTTTATAAATGATGATAGTGGGAAAAATGATGTTTTGAGACCTACCACATAGCCAACAATCGCCATAGACCATGTCTCAATTAACTCTGCGGAATCATCTATCTCATACACAACAATCTTCTTTTCAGCTTGAACTTCTGGAGCAAAGAATTCCAAACTGAGGTCCGGGCTTCCAATTGGAGCCTTGAAGAGGCTAGTCCATGGCCGAGGTTCATTGGAAATAAGAGCAGGAGGCCGCGATCTAGAGCGCGACCTACTTTGATGCTGCATCGTCAAAGGAACTGGACGAGCAAATTGAGAAGGGAGCCTCGTCGTCGAATCTACCCTCTCTCCACCGTCACCAGACCCAGGGACCATCGCTGCCATGTCCCGACCTTTTTTTTTTTTTGTTTTTTTTTTTTTTTTAAGGAACTCTCCTTTCTGCAATTGCCACCCCCCCCCCCCCCCCCCCCCCCCCCCGTAAGGAACTCTGTTTCACCGAGCAGAGCAGGAGAGAAAGGTTCGATTTCAGTTTCAAGATCTGATCTGCCCCAATATGTTTCCGGGCCCCTTACGATGAGAAGAGGAAGAAAGTTTTCGATCTTGAAAGAGCAGAGCGTCCCCGATCTCTCTGGTCGTAGCCTCGCCTCTGCTGGAAGGAATCAGCCACCGAGCCCCTTTCCCCCGATCAGAAGCAGGGGCGGTGCAGAGACCCTCTCTTCTTCCTTCTCGGATGGAAGCAGGAGAGCAGATCTCCACTGTTCGGCCTCCTTTTTCCCGATTAGAATAGTAAGAAGGAGACCCCTCCTCTGTTCGTGCAAGAGAAATAGAGCAGATCTCCCACCTTCTTCGATCTCGCTGAAAGAAGGAGAGCAGAACCGCTTTCTTTCCTTGACAGCACAGCTGGTCAATCGCTCCTTGAGAGCAGAAACCTCAGCCCCTTTCCTCGTCTTCGCCCTCCTCTGTTTCACAATGGAAGAAGAACGCCGGCCGCAGAGAGTATAGGGTTCCATTCCCTTCTGCAAAGAAGAAGAAGGAGACCAGATAGCGGAATTGATGTTTTCTTGATGTTTTCTTGATGTTTCTTCTTTCCTCCCTGTTCTGTTCGTTCTGAATGCAGATCTCTTCCCTTCTTGCAGAAGAAGGAAGAGACAACCCCTCTTCTTATTCGTGTAAGAGGAAGAAGGAGAGTAGAGAGTGCGACCTTCCTCTTCATCGTCCAGCGGTGAAGAGCGCCGACCGCTGGAAGAAGCAGCCACCGATCGCCAACAGCTTTCGTCGACCGGAGACCTCAGGGAGAAGGCCAAAAAGAAGAAGAGGACGCCGAAAGGAAGATCACCTAATGTCATCAACCATTTAATTATGAGTATGGCCTCATGATCATCAAGAGGGAGGAGGAAGAAATCTACAATTATCTCTTGGTCCTGCAACAACAGTTTCACCTGCGGGCACCTATGATCACACTTCAAAATCCGTCCGTTGGCGACCTTAACGACAAACCTGCTGCAATTCTCAATAGGTAAATTCATATAGAAAGCAACCTTACTTTTTAAGAAGTTATTTTTTAGGAAGTTATTAGTGCTGCTCGTGTCGATGAGAACAGTGATCGGTTGTTGTTTGAGAAGGCTTCCAACTTTCATCGTTTGTGGGATTGAGTAGCCAACTAGTGTATGTATCGTAACTTTGGTCGGTTGTGGCTCTTCTTCTGCATCTTCTTCTTCATGTTTAAGGCTCTCTTTTGGATGTTCAATGACCTCTTCTTCTATCGGTTCAATCATAAGAAGTTTCCCTTTACTACAGCGATGCTCACGACTCCACGGCTCGTCATAATATCAACATAACCCTTTCGTATATCGCTCCAGAAGCTCTTCTCTTGTTAACCTCTTTGGTGTAGGGACTTGGTCGACAGTAGGGGGGGTTAAGGGCTTCAATATTACTGGTTGAGGAGCGACCCTAGTCCTCCGAGCTTCATGGTTCAATTGCTCCTCTTGATGTCATGCGAAAGAGATGACTGCCATAAGCGTATACGGTTGTCGCGCTTTAACTTCTCCTCGAATCTCCGGCTTCAAGCCCTCAATGAAGGTTCTCAATAGCTGTTTTTAAGACCAATCATGAGTTTGATTAGATAACCTTTCAAACCTGGTTTGGTACTCCTGAATGGTAGAGGTTAGTCGGATCTTTGCTAGTTGTCCGTCAATATTCTCGTAATCGGTTGGTCTGAAGCGGATCAGCAGTCCTTCTTTGAATTGTCGCCATGAAAGGACTCCATAAGTATGTTCAAACCAATCAAACCACTGTATAGCATCCCCTTCAAGACATATAGCTGCAATTTTCACCATAGACGCATCCGCGATTTTATGGTACCGAAAATATCGCTCCGCGCGCAAGATCCAACCAATTGGGTCTCCTTCTTCCCATCTAGGGAAGTCCACTCTCATGCATGGATAGTTGGGGTTGGTCATAGAGCTTCCCCTCTCTTGGAAGTCATATCTTTGGGCTTGGTGTGATTGGGCAAAGCTCTCTCCTTGATATGATTTCTTCGGGCTTAGTGGTCGGCCCAATCTGAGTTCGGTAAAGAGCGTCCGAATCTTATCCTCCATTCGTGCCTCCAAGGCTTCGAATTTAGCATTGATTGCCTCCTTAGATGCCATAGTATATGCCTCCAAATCTATGATGTTAAGATCTCTCTTTTGTTGTTAGGTTAAAGGCATGTATAGGTTGAGAGAAGTGATGGTTGAAAGGGTTGGTGGATCGGTGGATGTAGGCTACGATTTAGGCTTGTTTTGTGGCAGTTTTGGGTGAAGTTTGAGGGTGTGGTTTGGTGGAGTTTTAGGGCTATGGATAAAAGTTTTGGATCTGTGGAAGATGGCAGCAAAGGTTTGATAGAAATCAATGGAAGTTGCAGCAAGTATGTGCTGTCTTGTAAGAGTAGAATTATCGTCGAAGAAACAATGGTTTCTCGATGTAATTTCTACCAAAACCTTAAGAGAATTGAGGAGGGAATTGATAACAAAATCACAGATTATATGAAAGCAAGGATGTCTAATTTAATCAAAAGAATTTTAGCAGTATAACAGCAAGAAAATTTGTGCAAGTTGCGATAGCAGAATTGTCATCGAAAAATTTCAGCGGGTTACGACAAAAATTTGCAGCAACATAAAATCGTTTTTAGAGATGAATTTCTTAATAGAGAAATCTTAGATGGAAGCCAAGATGAGCTATGAAGTGTATAAGAAATTTCATTCAAAAAAGATTACAAATAGATGGGTTAAGGCAACAATATGCGGTTGAAATTTTCTGCAGCACAGATTTTTAGGTATAGCAGATTGGACGTAAAAGATCAGTGGTTTATATTGATAATTTTTTGATGAAACCAAAGGGAAATCCACTATTAGGAAGTGTGAAAGCTATCATAAAAAATTCATAGAGATTTGGATAGAAATAATGTAGTATCAAGATCAAACAAACAGTGTTATGCGGCTGAAATTTTACAGTGTAGATTTTCAAGTATAGTAGATTTGACGTAAAAGATCAATGATTTATATTGAGATTTTTTTGAAAAAACCAAAGGGAAATCTGCTGTTAGGAAGTGTCAAAGATGTCATAAAAATTTCATAGAAATTTGGATAGAAAAAGCACAGTAGCAAGATCAAACAGATGGTGCTATGCGGCTGGAATTCTGCAATGTATCTTTCGTCGTAGAGATGAAAACTTTGTGATGAAAGGTTTATGCAGCAATATAGGAACAGTTTTTTTTTTTTGGATTTTCGAATAAGGATAACTAAATTACAGTAGTAGTTAGGTAGGAAACCAGAACCTGTTGCAATTCACGGGGAGATCAAAGGATGATCCGCGGTGGTGGAGATGATGGCGGAATTCGGCGACGATCTTTTAAGCAATTGTGGGAATTGGTTGGGGCGGTTGTGGAGGGCTGATGGATAGCAGTGGAAGGGCAGCGAGATGCTAAGAACGCTGCTCTGATACCAGGTGTTAGAACCCTTGCAGATTCTAAACTTGGGGTTGATCTCTTTAGGGGATCGGCCTCCTTGGAACTCTATAGGGGTTCCTCCCTCCAAGTTGCTGCTCAAAGGCTGCAGAAAAGATTCATCTATTGCTTATGAAAAGAGAAGGAATACATGGCTATTTATAAGGCTTCTAATCCCTAACTCCTAATAGGACTCCTACTTAATACTCTTACTTCTAACCAACTCCTAGTAGGACTCCTAGTCAAGACTCCTATTCCCTTACAACTCCTAATTCTTCTCTAAGAAAACACCTCCTACATGAATGCCCCTCTCAATTAGGACTCTCCTAGCTAGAGTCCTAACAGAATGTCCCTCTCAATTAGGACTCTCCTAGCTAGAGTCCTAACAGTTTTACATGAATGTCCCTCTCAATTAGGACTCTCCAAGCTAGAGTCCTAATAAGTATATACCTCCAAATCTATGATGTTAAGATCTCTCTTTTATTGTTAGGTTAAAGACATGTATAGGTTGAGAGAATTGATGGTCGAAAGGGTTGGTGGATCGGTGGATGTAGGCTACGGTTTAGGCTTGTTTTGTGGCAGTTTTGGGTGCAGTTTAAGGGTGTGGTTTGGTGGAGTTTTAAGGCTGTGGATGAAAGTTTTGGACCTGTGGTAGATGGCAGCAAAGGTTTGATAGAAATCAGTGGAAGTTGAAGCAAGTATGTACTGTCTTGTAAAAATAGAATTGTTGTCGAAGAAATAATGGTTTCTCGATATAATTTCTACCAAAAACTTAAGAGAATTGAGGAGGGAATTGATAGCAAAATCACAGATTATATGACAGCAAGGATGTCTAATTTAATCAAGAGAATTTCAGCAGTATAACAGCCAGAAAATTGGTGCAAGTTGCGATAGCAGAATTGTCGTCGAAAAATTTCAACGGGTTGCGATGAAAATTTGCAGCAACACAAAATTATTTTAGCGATGAATTCCTTAATATATCAATCTTAGATGGAAGCCAAGATGATCTATGAAGTGTATAAGAAATTTCATTCAAAAAATATTGCAAATAGATGGGTTAAGGAAACAATATGCCGCTGAAATTTTCTGCAGCACAGATTTTTAAGTATAGCAGATTGGACGTAAAGGATCAGTGGTTTATATTGAGAATTTTTTGATGAAACCAAAGGGAAATCCACTGTTAGGAAGTGTCAAAGCTATCATAAATTTTTCGTAGAGATTTGGATAGAAACAATATAGTATCAAGATCAAACAAACAGTGCTATGCGGCTGAAATTTTACAGTGCAGATTTTCAAATATAGCAGATTAGACGTAAAAGATCAATGGTTTATATTGAGAATATTTTGAAAAAACCAAAAGGAAATCTGCTGTTAGGAAGTGTCAAAGATGTTATAAAACTTTCATAGAAATTTGGATATAATAAGCATAGTAGCAAGATCAAACAGATGGTGCTATGCGACTGGAATTCTGCAATGTATCTTTCGTCGTAGAGATGAAAAATTTGTGACGAAAGGTTTATGCAGCAATATTGGAACAGTTTTTTTTTTTTTGGATTTTTGAATAAGGATAACTAAATTGCAGCAGTAGTAAGGTAGGAAACCAGAACCTGTTGCAATTCACGGGGAGATCAAAGGATGATCCACGGTGGTGGAGATGATGGCAGAATTCGGCGACGATCTTTTAAGCAATTGTGGGAATTGCTTTGGGAGGTTGTGGAGGGCTAATGGATGGCAATGGAAGGGCAGCGAGATGCCAAGAACGCTGCTCTGATACCAGGTGTTAGAACCCTTGTAGATTCTAAACTTGGGGTTGATCTCTTTAGAGGATCGGCCTCCTTGGAACTCTATAGGGGTTCCTCCCTCCAAGTTGCTGCTCAAAGGCTGCAGAAAAGATTCATCTATTGCTTTTCAAAAGAGAATGAATATATGGCTATTTATAGGGCTTCTAAACCCTAACTCCTAATAGGACTCCTACTTAAGACTCTTACTTCTAACTAACTCCTAGTAGGACTCCTAGTCAAGACTCCTATTCCCTTACAACTCCTAATTCTTCGATAAGAAAACACCTCTTACATGAATGCCCCTCTCAATTAGGACTCTCCTAGCTAGAGTCCTAACAGAATGTCCCTCTCAATTAGGACTCTCCTAGCTAGAGTCCTAACAGTTTTACATTAATGTCCCTCTCTATTAGGACTCTCCAAGCTAGAGTCCTAACATCCAGCCAGGCGGTGGCACCGCCTGGGCTCAGTCTCCGAGCGAGACTGGGCGGTGCAACTGTTGAATCTCGAATTTGGATGATGAAGTCAATTGTCATTTGTTATATAATTTATATTTTGAGATAAGTGTGCAGGATTAACAACGATAAAAGTAAGACATGTAGCAGGAGTTGCGTCGGAGTCAAGACAATGATCACATTGCGAGTTCGAGAGTTCGACGGAAGTTCGGACAGTCGTCGGAGGTTCTGCAAGAACAAATCCGAGCAGTCCATGAGCTTGCCAAAGAAGCTCGTCGGAACTCGCCAAGTAGATCGTCGCAAGTCCAGGAGTTTGCCGAAAGTCCACAGGAGCATCACCGAGGGTTCATCGGATGATCGACGGAAGTTCGCCGGAAGCTCGCCGGAAGAAGTGATTGACGCACCGGAGCAAGTTGCAGTAAATGTCTTAGGGAATGTCATAGTTAGCACAATGATTAAGTTGAAAATGGGAGGTGATCCCATTAACTTAATCTTGGGGGAATTGCGCCCCTGAAAAACCCAAATTGGGCCGAATGGATCAACCCATTCAGACCCTGATTTCTGCCAGGCGGTTAAACCGCCCAAGGCAGGAGGTTGCACCGCCTGGGCTCAGTCTCCGAGCGAGACTGGGCGGTGCAACCTCCCCTGACAGGAGGTGGCACCGCCTGGGCTCAGTCTCCGAGCGAGACTGGGCGGTGCAACCTCCCCTGACAGGAGGTGGCACCGCTTGGGCTCGGTCTCTGAGCACTGGCTGAGCGGTGCAACCGCCTCAGTCAGGAGGTTGCACCGCCTGAGCTCCGTCTTCGAGCTCTAGCAGGAGGTGCAACCGCCCCTGATAGGAGGTGGCACCGCCCAAAGGCTTAGTTTTCGAGCTCTACCAGGCGGTGCAACCACTCCAGTCAGGAGGTGCAACCGCCTGATCCCGGAATTTCGGGAATTGACAGTTTTGAGCTCCAAATTTGAACTGGGTTGGGGCCTATAAATACCCCACCCATTCAGCACTGAAAGAATACATAATACACTCCGAAATCTTGATCTTGTTTTGTGATTTTTAGAGCTCAAAATTGTTGTAAAGGCCAAAAGTCCTTCTCCCTCTTTTTTTCCAAGTTCTGAGCTGTAAAGAGAGGAGAGGAGAGAAAATTGGTAGAACCCTTGCAGATTCTAAACTTGGGGTTGATCTCATTAGGGGATCGGCCTCCTTGGAACTCTATAGGGGTTCCTCCCTCCAAGTTGCTGCTCAAAGGCTGCAGAAAATATTCATCTATTGCTTATGAAAAGAGAAGGAATACATGGCTATTTATAGGGCTTCTAAACCCTAACTCCTAATAGGACTCCTACTTAAGACTCTTACTTCTAACCAACTCCTAATAGGACTCCTACTCAAGACTCCTATTCCCTTACAACTCCTAATTCTTCTCTAAGAAAAAACCTCCTACATGAATGCTCCTCTCAATTAGGACTCTCTAAGCTAGAGTCCTAACAGACTATTAGGACTCTAGCTAGGAGAGTTCTAATTGAGAGGGACATTCATGTAAAACCTACCTAAGCCGAACCCTATTAAAGAGGTGAAGTGGCCGGCTAGGGTTAGGAGGTTATTTCTTAGAGAAGAATAAGGAGTTGTAAAGGAATAGGAGTCTTGAGTAGGAGTCCTATTAGGTGTTGGTTAGAAGTAGGAGTCTTGAGTAGGAGTCCTATTAGGAGTTGGTTAGAAGTAGGAGTCTTAAGTAAGAGTCCTATTATGAGTTAGGGTTTAGAAACCCTATAAATAGTCATGTATTCCACCTATTTTCATAGACAATAGATGAATCTTTTCTGCAGCCTTTGAGCAGCAACTTGTAGGGAGGAACCCCTATAGAGTTCCAAGGAGGACGATCCCCTAAAGAGATCAACCCCAAGTTTAGAATCTGCAAGGGTTCTAACAACTGGTATCAGAGCAGCGTTCTTGGCATCTCACTGCCCTTCCACAGCCATCCATCAACCCTCCACAACCACCCAAAGCAATTCCCACAATTGCTTAAAAGATCATTGCCAAATTCCGCCGTCATCTCCACCACCACGGATCATCCTTTGATCTTCCCGTGAAAGTAACCTTTGCCAAATTATTCTTATATTGCTGCATAAACTTTTCGTCATAAAGTTTTTATCTCTACGATGAAAGATACATTGCAGAATTCCAACCGTATAGCACCGTCTGTTTGATCTTGCTATTGTGTTTTTTCTATCCAAATCTCTATGAAATTTTTATGACATCTTTGACATTTCCTAACAGCAGATTTCCTTTGGTTTTTTTAAAAAATTCTCAATATAAACCATTGATATTTTACGTCTAATCTGCTATACTTGAAAATCTGCACTGTAAAATTTCAGCCGCATAGCACTGTTTGTTTGATCTTGATACTATGTTGTTTCTATCCAAATCTCTATGAAATTTTTATGATAGCTTTGACACTTCCTAACAGTGGATTTCCCTTTGGTTTCATCAAAAAATTCTCAATATAAACCACTGATCTTTTACGTCCAATCTGCTATACATAAAAATCTATGCTATAGAAAATTTCAGCCGACCTCATACAAAGTTTCTCAAGAAAAGAATCTCTTACACAATTGGCAAAGGTTACTTTCAGATGTGCAATTTGGTGGATATGGAAGGAGAGATGTAGTAGAATCTTTGAGTGTCAACACACAAACAATGCTCAGCTCTTGACAGAGATTATTAGAGACTCAAGATTATGCATGGAGCACAATCTCAAAATGGAGCACTTTACACGAAGAGAAAGAGATATTTTTGTCAAATTCAATTTTACTATTAGCTAAAGATCTTGGCAATGATGTTAAATGCTGTAACCACTGGTAGTCTTGGCACATCTTAACATGTTCGCTACAGTTAGGAGTTAAAGTCTACAGCATGTGTACTCAATGAGTTACCTGACTTTGTCTATGACTTGTATAGATAAAGTTATTTGTAGAAACTTTACACATAATCAATTTACTTTTACTTACCAAAAAAAAAAAAAAAATTCAGCCGCATATTGTTACCTTAACCCATCTATTTGCAATCTTTTTTGAATGAAATTTCTTATACACAGCCGCATATTGTTGCCTTAACCAATCTATTTGCAATCTTTTTTGAATGAAATTTCTTATACACTTCATATATCATCTTGGCTTCCATCTAAGATTGATCTATTAAGAAGTTCATCTCTAAAAATGATTTTATGTTGCTGCAAATTTTGTCGTAACCCGCTGAAATTTTTCGACGAGAATTCTACAATCTCAACTTGCACCAATTTTCTTACTGTTATACTGCCAAAATTTTCTTGATTAAATTAGATATCCTTGCTGTCATATAAACTATGATTTTGCTATCAATTCCCTCATCAATTCTCTCAAGTTTTTGGTGGAAATTACGTCGAGAAACCGTTGTTTTTTCGACGATAATTCTACTCTTACAAGACAGACATACTTGCTTCAACTTCCACTGATTTCTATCAAACCTTTGCTATCATCTACCACAGATCCAAAACATTCATCCATAGCCCTAAAACTCCACTAACCCACACCCTCAAACTCCACCCAAAACAGCCACAAAATAAGCCTAAATCGTAGCCTATATCCATCGATCCACCAATCCTTTTGACCACTTCTCTCAACTATACATGCCTTTAACCTGACAACAAAAGAGAGATCTTAATATCATAGATTTGGAGGCATATACTATGGCATCTAAGGAGGCAATTAATGCTAAATTCGAAGCCTTGGAGGCGCGAATGGAGGATAAAATTCGGACGCTCTTTACCGAACTCAGATTGGGCCGACCATTAAGCTCGAAAAAATCATATCACGGAGAGAGCTTTGCCCAATCGCACTAGGCTCGAAGAGATGAGTTCCAAGGGAGGGGAGGCTCTATAACTGAACCCAACTATCCATGCATGAGAGTGGACTTCCCTAGATGGGAAGAAGGAGACCCGATTGGTTGGATCTCGCGCGAGGACGGATATTTTTAGTACCACAAAATCGTAGATGCATCTATGGTGAAAATTACAGCTATACATCTTGAAGGGGATGCTATACAGTGGTTTGACTGGTTTGAACATACTTATGGAGTCCTTTCATGGCAACAATTAAAAGAAGGACTGCTGATCCGCTTCAGACCAACCGATTACGAGAATATTGATGGACAACTAGCAAAGATCCGATAAATTTCCACCATTCAGTAAAACCTCCAGCAAATACTCGGCCATATCAATATCTATATCTCCAGAAGGATGAAGTGGAAAGGATTGTAAAAGAAATGCTCAAAACAGGAGTTATTCGGCCAAGTTGCAACCTCTATTCTTCACCAATGCTACTTGTACGTAAGAAGGACGAAACATGGCGAATATGCATTGATTACCGAGCTCTCAATGGCATAACCATCAAGGACAAATACCTTATTCCAATAGCAGATGAATTACTAGATGAAAGGGAGCACAAATCTTTACAAAGCTGGACCTTTAATCCGGGTATCATCAAATATGAGTGTGCGAAGAAGACATGCCGAAAACCACCTTTTGAACACACAACAACCATTACGAATTTTTGCTTTCTTCAACAGAGGGTGGAATATCTTGGGCATATCATATCAGAGGAAGGTGTGACAGTGGACCCCGTCAAAATTGAAGCAATGCAAAACTGGCCTACCCCGAGGAACGTAAAATTGCTACATGGTTTTCTGGGTTTAACAGGCTACTACTGCAAGTTCGTGAAAAACTATGGCAAGATCAGTGCACCAATGGTCGGACAGAGCCTTCGCTGCCTTCGACAGTACATACTTGCTAACACTACCAGATTTTAACCGACCTTTCATTATTGACGCCGACTAATCTGGAGTCAGAATTGGAGTCATTCTCATGCAAGATGGTCGACCACTCATATACACTAGCAAGGCATTATCTCCCTCCCATCAAAATAAGTCAACATATGACAAGGAGATGCTCGCCATTGTGCGCGCAGCAACGAGGTGGAGACCCTACTTGATTGGTCGATGATTTCAAAATAAAACTGACCATAAAAGCCTCAAGTACTTTTTGGAGCGAAAGATACCATCACCTTAGTAGCAAAAATGGGTAACAAAACTTCTTTGATTGGATTTTGAAATAACTTACAAAAAGGGGAAAGAGAATGTTCTTGCATATGCGCTTTCGCCGCTACCCGAGCAAGTTGAAGTTTCGGCCGTTTCACTTCCGACCAGTGACTTCCTTGAGGATATTAAGATGGAATGGCAGGAAGATTCAGGTACTAGTAAGATTATGTTAGGACTCTAGCTTGGAGAGTCCTAATTGAGAGGGACATTCATGTAAAACTATTAGGACTCTAGCTAGGAGAGTCCTAATTGAGAGGGTCATTCATCTAGGAGGTGTTTTCTTAGAGAAGAATTAGGAGTTGTAAGGGAATAGGAGTCTTGACTGGGAGTCCTACTAGGAGTTGGTTAGAAGTAAGAGTCTTAAGTAGGAGTCCTATTAGGAGTTAGGGTTTAAAAGCCCTATAAATAGCCATGTATTCCTTCTCTTTTCATAAGCAATAAATAAATCTTTTCTGCAGCCTTTGAGCAGCAACTTGGAGGGAGGAACCCCTATAGAGTTCCAAGGAGGCCGATCCCCTAAAGAGATCAACTCCAAGTTTAGAATCTATAAGGGTTCTAACACCTGGTATCAGAGCAGCATTCTTGGCATCTCGCTGCCCTTCCACTGCCATCCATCAGCCCTCCATAATTGCCCAAAGTAATTCCCACAATTGCTTAAAAGATCGTCGTCGAATTCCGCCATCATCTCCACCACCGTAGATCATCCTTTGATCTCCCCGTGAATTGCAACAGGTTCTGGTTTCCTACCTTACTGCTGTTGCAATTTAGTTATCCTTATTCGAAAATCCAAAAAAAAAAAACTGTTCCTATATTGCTGCATAAACCTTTTGTCACAAAGTTTTCATCTCTACGACGAAAGATACATTGCAGAATTCCAGCCGCATAGCACCATCTGTTTGATCTTGCTACTGTGCTTTTTCTATCCAAATTTCTATGAAATTTTTATGACATCTTTGACACTTACTAACAGTAGATTTCCCTTTGGTTTTTTCAAAAAATTCTCAATATAAACCATTGATCTTTTACGTCAAATCTGCTATACTTGAAAATCTGCACTGTAAAATTCCAACCGCATAGCACCATCTATTTGATCTTGGTACTATACTTTTTCTATCCAAATTTCTACGAAATTTTTATGACATCTTTGACACTTCCTAGCAGTATATTTCCCTTTGGTTTCATCAAAAAATTCTCAATATAAACTACTGATCTTTTATGTCCAATCTGCTACACTTGAAAATCTATGCTGCAGAAAATTTCAGTCGCATATTGTTGCCTTAACCCATCTATTTGCAATCTTTTTTGAATGAAATTTCTTATACACTTTATAGATCATCTTGGCTTCCATCTAATATCGATCTATTGAGAAATTCATCTCTAAAAATGATTTTGTGTTGCTGCAAATTTTCGTCATAGACAGTTGAAATTTTTCGACGAGAATTCTGCAATCGCAACTTGCACCAATTTCCTTGCTGTTATACTGCCGAAATTTTCTTGATTAAATTAGACATCCTTGCTGTCATATAAACTGTGATTTTTCTATCAATTTTCTCCTCAATTCTCTCAAGTTTTTGGTGAAAATTACGTCGAGAAATCGTTGTTTCTTCGACGATAATTCTACTCTTACAAGATAGCACATACTTGCTGCAACATCCACGGATTTCTGTCAAACCTTTGCTACCATCTACCACAGATCCAAAACTTTCATCCACAGCCCTAAAACTCTACTAAACCACACCCTCAAACTGCACCCAAAATAGCTACAAAACAAGCCTAAACCGTAGCCTACATCCACCGATCTACCAACCCTTTCGACCACTCAACCAATACATGCCTTTAACCTGACAACAAAAGAGAGATCTTAACATCACAGATTTGGCGGCATATACTATGGCTTCTGAGGAGGTAATCAATGCTAAATTCGAAGCCTTCGAGGCACGAATGGAGGATAAGATTCGGACGCTCTTTACCGAACTCAGATTGGGCCGAGCACTAAGCACGAAGAAATCACATCAAGGAGAGAGCTATGCCCAATCGCACCAAACCCAAAGATATGACTTCCAAGAGAGGGGAATCTCTATGACTGACCCCAACTATCCATGCATGAGAGTGGACTTCCCTAGATGGGAAGAAGGAGACCCGATTGGTTGGATCTCGCGCGCGGAGCGATATTTTCAGTACCACAAAACCGCGGATGCATCTATGGTGAAAATTGTAGTTATACATCTTGAAGGGGATGCTATACAGTGGTTTGACTGGTTTGAACATACTTATGGAGTTCTTTCATGGCGACAATTCAAAGAAGGACTGCTAATCCGCTTCAGACCAATCGATTACGAGAATATTGACGGACAACTAGCAAAGATCCGATTACAGGAGTACCAAACTAGGTTTGAAAGGTTATCTAATCAAACTCGTGATTGGTCTCAAAAACAGCTATTAAGGACCTTCATTGAGGGCTTGAAGTCGGAGATCCGAGGAGAAGTTAAAGCGCGACAATCGTATACGCTGATGGCAGCCATCTCTTTCGCACGACATCAAGAGGAGCAATTGAACCATGAAGCTCGGAGGACTAGGGTCGCTCCTCAACCAGTAATATTGAAGTCCTCAGCCTCCCCTACTATCGACCAAGTCCCTACACCAAAGAGGTTAACAAGAGAAGAGCTTCGGGAGCAATATGCAAAGGGGTTATGTTGGCATTGTGACGAGCCGTGGAGCCGTGAGCATCGCTGTAGTAAAGGGATACATCTTATGATTGAACCAATAGAATCAGAGGTCATTGAACATCCAGAAGAGAACCTTGAACATGAAGAAGAAGATGCAGAAGAAGAGCCACAACCGACTGAAGTTACAGTACATGCACTAGCCGGCTACTTAAACCCGCAAACGATGAAAGTTGGAGGCCTTCTCAAACAACAACCGATCACTATTCTCATCGACACGGGCAGTTCTAATAACTTTCTAAATAGTAAGGTTACTATCCATATGGCCTTACCTATTGAGAATTGCAGCAGGTTTGACGTTAAGGTCATCGACGGACGGATTTTGAATTGTGATCGTAGGCGCCCGCAGGAGAAACTATTGCTGCAGGACCAAGAGATAATTGCAGATTTCTTCCTTCTCCCTCTTGATGATCATGAGTCCATACTTAGAATTAAATGGTTGATGACATTAGGTGATATTTCTTGAAATTTTATGCAACTAATTATAAAATTTTACAGTAAGGAGAAACAGGTGATACTGCACAGGAAACGTGAGTGCGATGTAACGACAATTTGCACACAACAAATGGAGAAGGTTTTGCATAATGCATGCAGCGGCTTTTTGGTACAACTTGAGCAACAAATTAAGGCAGAGCCAACAAAATTTGAAGATCCAAATCTACTTCCTTTGCTTGCTGAATTTTCGGATATATTTGACGAACCGCGCAACCTACCTCTTACCCGTCGGCATGATCATTGTATAATGATTCTTCTAGGCAAATCTCCAGCAAATGCTCAACCATATCAATATCCACATCTCCAGAAGGATGAAATAGAAAGGATTGTAAAAGAGATGCTCAAAACAGGAGTTATTCGGCCAAGTTACAGCCCCTTCTCTTCACTGGTGCTCCTCATACGAAAGAAGGATGGAATATAGCGATTATGTATTGATTACCGAGCTCTCAATGGCATAACCATCAAGGATAAATATCTTATTCCAGTAGTAGATGAGTTGCTAAGGGAGCACAAATCTTCACAAAGCTGGACCTTCGATCCGGGTATCATCAAATACGAGTATGCGAAGAAGACATACCGAAAACAACCTTTTGAACACACAACAACCACTATGAATTTTTGCTTTCTTCAAAAGAAGGTGGAATATCTTGGGCATATCATATCAGAGGAAGGTGTGACAGTAGACCCCTTCAAAATTGGAGCAATGCAAAACTGGCTGACCCCGTGGAACATAAAATTGCTACATGGCTTTCTGGGTTTAACAGGCTACTACTTCAAGTTCGTGAAAAACTATGGAGAGATCAGTGCACCACTTACTTCCTTACTAAAAAAAGATGTTTTTCAATGGTCGGACAGAGCCTCCGCTGCCTTCGACAAACTTAAGGCAGCCATGACGATGACGCCGGTGCTAACACTACCAGATTTCAACCGACCCTTCATTATTGAGGCCGATGCATCTGGAGTCGGAATTGGAGCCATTCTCATGCAAGATGGTCGACCACTCATATACACTAGCAATGCATTATCTCCCTCCCATCAAAATAAGTCAACATATGATAAGGAGATGCTCGCCATTGTGCGCGCAGCAACGAGGTGGAGACCCTACTTGATCGGCCGACGATTTCAAATTAAAACCGACCATAAAAGCCTCAAGTACTTTGTGGAGTGAAAAATATCATCCCCTGAGCAGAAAAAAAGGGTAATAAAACTTCTTGGATTTGATTATCAAATAACTTACAAAAAGGGGAAAGAGAATGTTCTTGCAGATGTGCTTTCGCAGCTACCCGAGCAAGTTGAAGTTTCGGCCGTTTCACTGTCGACCAGTGACTTTCTTTAGGATATTAAGATGGAATGGCAGGAAGATTCAGAGACTACTAAGATTATAAACAAATTGGAGGAAGCACCAAGCCCCATGGCTCATTACAATTGGGACTCAAAAGAATTACACTATAAGGGACGCATTGTGCTTACGATAAATTCTACTTGCATCTTCACGAGCAGATTTTGGACAAAGTTATTCCATATGCAGGGTATTAAATTGAAAAGGAGTATGACATATCACCCACAAACCGATGGCTAGACGAAAGTTTTAAATAGGTGCTTGGAGACAGCCCAAAGCCACCCACCAAATATGACTACCCAAAGAGAACTCCAGACCCAGCCAATTGCCATTATTGATCGACGGATCGTGACTCGACGACGATGACCCACTAATGAAGTGCTAATACAGTGGGCGAACCTACCAATAGAAGATGCCACTTGGGAGAACTATGACGACTTGAAGATCAAATTCTCAGAATTCACGAAACAACAGCCTCGAGGACAAGGCTGATTTGAAGAGGGCGGGTGTGTTAGGACTCTAGCTTGGAGAGTCCTAATTGAGAGGGACATTCATGTAAAACTGTTAGGACTCTAGCTAGGAGAGTCCTAATTGAGAGGGACATTTTATTAGGACTCTAGCTAGGAGAGTCCTAATTGAGAGGGTCATTCATCTAGGAGGTGTTTTCTTAGAGAAGAATTAGGAGTTGTAAGGGAATAGGAGTCTTGACTAGGAGTCCTACTAGGAGTTGGTTAGAAGTAAGAGTCTTAAGTAGGAGTCCTATTAGGAGTTAGGGTTTAAAAGCCCTATAAATAGCCATGTATTCCTTCTCTTTTCATAAGCAATAGATGAATCTTTTCTACAGCCTTTGAGCAGTAACTTGGAGGGAGGAACCCCTATAGAGTTCCAAGGAGGCCGATCCCCTAAAGAGATCAACCCCAAGTTTATAATCTATAAGAGTTCTAACATATTATAAAAAAATGGGAGGAAGCACCAAGCCCCATGGCTTATTACAATTGGGACTCAAAAGAATTACACTATAAGGGACGCATTGTGCTTGTGACAAATTCTACTTGCATCTTCAAGAGCAGATTTTAGACAAAGTTATTCCATATGTAGGGTACTAAATTGAAAAGGAGTATGACATATCACCCACAAACCAACGGCCAGCCGAAAGTTTTAAACAGGTGCTTGGAGACAGCCCAAACCACCCACCAAATATGACTACCCAAAGAGAACTCTAGACCCAGCCAAGTGCCATTATTGATCGATGGATCGTGACTCGACGACGACGACCCACTAATGAAGTGCTAATACAGTGGGCGAACCTACCAATAGAAGATGCCACTTGGGAGAACTATTACGACTTGAAGATCAAATTCCTAGAATTCACAAATCATCAGCCTCGAGGACAAGGCTGATTTGAAGAGGGCGGGTCTGTTAGGACACTAGCTTGGAGAGTCCTAATTGAGAGAGACATTCATGTAAAAATGTTACGACTCTAGCTAAGAGAGTCCTAATTGAGAGGGGCATTCATGTAAGAGGTTTTTTCTTAGAGAAGAATTAGGAGTTCTAAGGGAATAGGAGTCATGAGTAGGAGTCTTATTAGGAGTTGGTTAGAAGTAAGAGTCTTAAGTAGGAGTCCTATTAGGAGTTAGGGTTTAGAAGCCCTATAAATAACCATGTATTCCTTCTCTTTTCACAAGCAATAGACGAATCTTTTCTATAGCCTTTGAGCAGCAACTTGGAGGGAGGTGTTAGGATCGGAGCAGCACTAAGAGGGGGGGGGTGAATTAGTGCAGCGGATTAAAACTTCGATTTTAACAAGTTCTTTCGTACGATAAGAACGGAACTTGAAAAGTTTAACTTGAAGGCATATTCTTAAAATTGCGCAGCACGGGTAATAAGGAACTAAAGCAGTAAGAAGATTTGCAGTAATGTAAATGACAATAATAAAATGCAAACCAGAGATTTCGCCGATTTTTAGAGTTGTTCGGTCAAATGACCTACTCCACTTGCGATGCCCCTCTTCGATGAGGCTCCCACCTTCCACTAGCAAATCTCTTAAAATGGAAGGGTAAACACCCCTCTTACAACCTTTTACAAGCAGCTCAACCTCTTACAAATTTTCAATAGGAAAGAAGGAGGAGAACTCTCTAGCAAATTGAAAACAAGACTTGCTAAGACTTTTCTCTCAATCAAAATGCTTCTCAAAAGTTGTAACCTCAGCTGAGATTTGAGGGGTATTTATAGGCCTCAAGAGGATTCAAATTTTGGGCTCCAAAATTTGAATTCTCTTACGGTTCCCGGTACTGGAGGTGCCACCGCCCAGCCAGGCGGTGCCACCGCCCAGCCCAGGAGGTGTCACTGCCCAGCTCTCGGGTGCTGGGCGGTGCCACCGCCAGTCTAGGCGGTGCCACCGCCTAGGCCAAATCAGCTCACTGGTTGAGCTCCAAACTTGGCCCAAACCAGTCCGAACTCGGGCCCAATTAGCCCCTACTTGGGTTATAGGATTAACACCTAATCCTAACTCTAATTAACATGATAACTATGAATTTAAAGACATTTTATAAGCTATTACAAAGTCCGTAAGTCAAGACTTCTTCCGGCGAGCTTTCGGCGAACTTCCGACGGTCTTCCGATAAACTCTCGGAAACCATTCTGCGGACTCCCGACAAGCTCCTAGACTTCACGATTTGATCTTGGTGAGTTCCAACGAGCTTCTTCGGAAAGCTCCGATCATTCTCGGTGAGCTCCGCGAACTTCCAACGAACCTTCCGGCGAGCTTCCGAAAAACCCTTCGGGAAGCTCCCTACTCATTCTTGGCTAGTTTCGGCAGCATTCCCGACGAACCTTCGGACTTCCATCGAACTCTCGAACTCGCAATGAATCCTTCGTGCTTGACTCCGACACTTTGTTTTGCTTTATGTCTTTGTCGTTATCGTAGTTAATCCTGCACATACAAGCAAAAACTCTACTCCGATCTAGACAATTATTATAAAGCGAATTGACATTCTGATGCCCGGCACGTCATTGGTTGGCGCTTCGTCTGATTCTTCGACGCATCATCCTCTCTTGCGGCTTGTTGCCCAATCGGTGGTTGACCTCCGCAACGCCGATATCCTTGGCATTGTTTCGCTCTCCTTGGCCCGATGCCCGACGTTCGAAGCGTTCAGCCATCCAATATCCTAACGTGATCTCTTCCAGCGCAACGTCAATTCCTCCTGCGTCAACTGTCTAAACCTGATCGAGTAGACCTGCATCACTCAAAATATAGTTAAACATCTAAACACAATAAATTAGTTTCATCATCAAAATCTGAGATTCAACAATCTCCCCCTTTTTGATGATGACAACTAATTGATGACTAACGGAGTTAACCTTAACTCCCGGAGTTTAAACAAACTCCCCCTATCAATATGCCATATTGATAGAACCTTGAATTCAAACAGAATTCAAGTCATTGCAATATTCATCATGAATACTTGCAACACATTATCATGAACATATGCATAAAACTTATGCATCATATGTCATGTCATCAACATACTTCTCCCCCTTTGTCATCAACAAAAAGGAGAAGTACCACAATCAAGTGTTTGTTATATGGGTTCAACTTATTGCATGAAAAACATAATATCAAGTTTTATCATCATGCAATCTAACGATTAAAGATGTTTAAGTTTAACATGCTTGGTCTTCTTGAGATAGCTATTGATTGCTTCTCTTTAGACTACTACTTAGCAGTTTTCACGATATGCAAGTTGCAAGCTAGCAAATTTTTCCTTCCTTTGCAATGTTTGAGCTAGCAATTTTGCTTCTGTAGCAAGTTAGCATATTTTGCATTTTGAGATAGCAACTATTGGCTTCTCTTTAGACTATAAGATAGCAATTTTTACACTATGCAAGTTTTACTACATACATCTAGCAAAAAAAAAAAATTACGAAAGCAAATACAAGATAGCTTTCTTGTGTAAGCTCATGATTCTTGCTTCTTATTGCAATGTGCAAGTTGCAAGTTTTGCTTCTTTTGCAATGTGTAAGTTTTCAAATTTGGCATCTTGAGCGAGCAATATTTCTCCCCCTTTGTCATTGTCAAAAAGAAAAGAAGAATACAGTTTTGTTGTTCTTTTTCCGTTTACAACGATTTCAAAATCATGACAAAGGATGAATAATCAAGTTATGAATGTCAAGACAATTTTTCATCATGAATATTTTATCATTGCATGCATCATTATCATAAGTTGAAGTATTACATGCATATTTTCGAAAACCTTATATTTCATTCATGCATGATATTGAATAAATCGATCGACATTATGAGGATATTATACATGATACTAAAATTTTTAACTATTTATCAATATTTTGATCATGGTACCAAACAATCATCATTAAAGCATTCATGATACAAAACATTAAATCAACATTTATCATTTTAGCAACAACTCATAGCATTTTAAATCATGATTTACATCATATGCAATACATAACATCAAAATTAGAAAGCACAAGTATTGCATGCATCATTGTAAATCATAAATGTTTCATGATGGTATAAATTTTGTCAAATTATATCCTACCATGCATGATCAAAACTTCTTCCCGTTTTATCATTGAAAACAAGAAAAAAGTAGGGAAGAGCATAACATTTGTGTAAAATATTTCAATAATTTCAAGGCATTTATATCATAGATATAAAGAAATCATATCATCAAAGATAAGACCATTTGAATACTAAAAGACATGATTCATTTTATCAAATCTCTTCCTTTTATAAATAACAAAAATTGTAGGTGTACAAAGAAGAGATTGTGATTAAAAAAGAATCTCAAGTAGTAAATCCAAGAAATCAAGATCATAATTTAAATACAACCTCATTCAAATTCAAATCATCAAATTCATCAAAATCTCAACATTACTTTCAAGAGATTCAAAATGGTATACATAGATTTATCATAATAATCATCAAGATCAATAAGATAGAGAAAATTAAATTTTCAAGGAAAAATTATTTTTCTCTTTTTAGTTGTTTCAATTCATATGATTTTATTTCATTTATGCCAAATAAAAACATGTATCATGTTTAAAACCGAAAGTGTAAGATTTATTACAACAAAGATCAATAAGGCACTTCCATTATAGTAAAAATCAATAATCCATAAATCGCAAGATTCATCATGCATAATTTTAAAATTTATTAAGCATGATCATTATGCATGACACTAAAACATGGTTTCAAAATGTTTAATATTTTCATTGCACAATTTAATCATTATGCATCATCATATTTTCAAATTCGAACATGCACAATTTCAAAACTATATCTTATATTTTTCATGCATGATACAAATAACTCAATCATCAATATCGGCATATCATACATGATATTCAAGCATTCATGATAAATCATTTTGGCAACATGATCATAGCTATTCAAATGATAGTATCTAAATGTCAAAATTCATTACATCCTATCATGCATGATCATTAACTTCTTATTTGAATTTCATGCATTATTTTGTTTCATCACATAAGGAATATCAAGAAGAGTTATTGGGTGATGAGATAAATATTTCATGAGTACAAGGAATTGCATGAAAATCATATCATGAAAAGATAATAATAGAAGACACATTTTGTTTTGAAAAATCTCCTCTTAAATAATCAAGAAAAAATCTTAGGAGATCATGATATAGATAAAATTCATTCAATCTTAGAATAAGATATTAATTCAAGCATATAAAATTTCTCAATTCATTATGAATCATAAAAAGAATTATGGTTCCGAAATATCACGATTCATTTAGAAAAATTTTCTCTTTAGTGCACGATAAGAAGAAATATAGCAATGATACCAATCATAATTCATTTGGATAATAGATGCTAAAAAGGAACATTGAGGATACAAGATCTTGATTTTTATAGAGTAAATCTCAAGTTATAAATCTCAAAAAATCAAGATAAAACTCATTCAAATTAAAATCATCAAATCAAAATCATTTTCAAGATATTCATAAAAAGATGATAAAATAGATTCATCAAACCAAGAATTTTCAAGAAAAATACTTTTATCTATTTAGTTGTTTCATATAAGTATGCCTTTGTCCTTTTTGTGCCAAAAAATATATATATATCATCAATCATTTAGGATCGAAAAACAAATTTCTTCATAACAACCATCAAGATCATTATGTATAACTTTTAAAATCTCATGCATAAAATGGTATTAAAACATTTAATATTTTCATTCCATCATTTTGCATTTTTATTGAACATAATTTTGAATGATTCTTATAGAAAACTAAAACTTCTTTAGTTTTAATTTATATGATTAACTTTATCTTAACATGCTCAAATTTTGTTCATATGTCAAAACCATACATCATGTTTGAAAACCAAAGACAAGGTTAAAAAAAAATCATCAAGCCTTCCTTTCAAAAGTCATGCATCGTCATTGAAAATAAATATAGAAATCGTCAAAAGACACATTCTTGCTTCTCAAGCACATACATAAGATTAATCTTACTAGGTGTATAAGCATTAGATTTATATCTAACATTTTATTGCATTAACATAACACATGTAATTTTCAAGAAAATTAATCCTAAACTAAATTAAAAATAACTCATGAAAGTATTATGTAATTTCAAAATAAATTAGGGGGATTTCGATTACCTCATTTTTGAAAGTGGTTGAGGCGTAGTTTGCCACCTCGCCTTTCTTGATTTTCTCCTCGTCTTCGGAAGAGCTCAATTCATCCCAATTTTTATTCTTCTTGCGTTCAAAGCAAGTAGTTCCATTCTTTTTTCTTTTTAATTTTTGTTTCATTTGTAGTTTAAGTTCATCATCACTTGAGCTTATGCTCGAGTGGTCTTCATGTGTTCTATGTCCGAAATCCTTCCTGTCCTTTGGAAGGTTATTCTCGAGTTTCCTTTTTGTCACATTGTTCATTTCGTAGGTCATTAGAGACCCAATAAGTTCTTCAAGCGGGAATGTTTTAAGGTCCTTGGCCTCTTGAATAGCCGTAACTTTTGGATCCCAACATTTTGGAAGGGATCTTAAGATTTTAGTGACTAGTTCAAAATTAGAAAAACTTTTACCAAGAGCTTTGAGTCCATTGATGACATCCATGAAATGGGTGTACATGTCTCCGATGGACTCACTTGGTTTCATCCGGAAAAGTTCGTAAGAATACATAAGAATATTGATTTTAGACTCTTTCACTCGGCTAGTGCCTTCATGAGTGACCTCTAGAGTTCTCCAAATATCAAAAGCCGAGTCACACATCGAAATGCGATTAAATTCATTTTTGTTAAGTGCACAATA
Organism: Musa acuminata AAA Group; assembly: GCF_036884655.1. Classification (NCBI taxonomy): domain Eukaryota; kingdom Viridiplantae; phylum Streptophyta; class Magnoliopsida; order Zingiberales; family Musaceae; genus Musa; species Musa acuminata. The sequence goes on along the minus strand of NC_088338.1, from coordinate 29,327,589 downwards.
TAAGGCATTCATAGCCTTTGCATTTAGAGAAAACATCTTCTTCTCTAAATCATTCCAATGGTTCATTGGAAGAGAAGAAATTTCAAATCTATTTTCGACTATGTGCCATAAATTCAAATCAAAAGAAAGTAAGAAAACTCTCATTCGAGTTTTCCAATAAGTGTAGTCCGTCCCATTGAAAAAGGGAGGACAAATGAGAGAGTGACCCTCTTGAAAGCCGTAAAGAGCCATTTCTATTTGTGTGTTAAACCAAGGTAGAAAAACGTGGCTCTGATACCACTTGTTAGGATCGGAGCGGCACTAAGAGGGGGGGGGTGAATTAGTGCAGCGGATTAAAACTTCGATTTTAACAAGTTCTTTTGTACGATAAGAACGGAACTTGAAAAGTTTAACTTGAAGGCGTATTCTTAAAATTGCGCAGCAAGAGTAATAAGGAACTAAAGCAGTAAGAAGATCTGCAGTAATGTAAATGACAATAATAAAATGCAAACCAGAGATTACGCCGATTTTTAGAGTGGTTCGGTCAAATGACCTACTCCACTTGCGATGCCCCTCTTCGATGAGGCTCCCACCTTCCACTAGCAAATCTCTTGAAATGGAAGAGTAAACACCCCTCTTACAACCTTTTACAAGCAGCTCAACCTCTTACAAATTTTCAATAGGAAAGAAGGAGGGAGAACTCTATAGCAAATTGAAAATAAGACTTGCTAAGACTTTCTAAGACTTTTCTCTCAATCAAAATGCTTCTCAAAAGTTGTAACCTTAGCTGTGATTTGAGGGGTATTTATAGGCCTCAAGAAGATTCAAATTTTGGGCTCCAAAATTTGAATTCTCTTAGGGTTCCCGGTACTGGAGGTACCACCGCCTAGCCAGGAGGTGCCACCGCCCAGCGCTCGGGTGCTGGACGGTGCAACCGCCCAGCCCAGGAGGTGTCACCGCCCAGCTCTCGGGTGCTGGGCGGTGCCACCGCCAGTCTAGGCGGTGCCACCGCCTAGGCCAAATCAGCTCACTGGTTGAGCTCCAAACTTGGCCCAAACCAGTCCGAACTCGGGCCCAATTAGCCCCTACTTGGGTTATAGGATTAACACCTAATCCTAACTCTAATTAACATGATAACTACGAATTTAAAGACATTTTATAAGCTATTACAAAGTCCGTAAGTGAAGACTTCTTTCGGCGATCTTTCGGCGAACTTCCGACGGTCTTCCGATAAACTCTCGGAAACCATTCTGCGGACTCCCGACAAGCTCCTAGACTTCACGATTTGATCTTGGTGAGTTCCAACGAGCTTCTTCGGAAAGCTCCGATCATTCTCGGTGAGCTCCGCGAACTTCCAACGAACCTTCCGGCGAGCTTCCGAAAAACCCTTCGGCAAGCTCCCTGCTCATTCTTGGCTAGTTTCGGCAGCATTCCCGACGAACCTTCGGACTTCCATCGAACTCTCGAACTCGCAATGAATCCTTCGTGCTTGACTCCGACACTTTGTTTTGCTTTATGTCTTTGTCGTTATCGTAGTTAATCCTGCACACACAAGCAAAAACTCTACTCCGATCTAGACAATTATTATAAAGCGAATTGACATTCTGTTGCCCGGCACGTCATTGGTTGGCGCTTCGTCCGATTCTTCGGCGCATCATCCTCTCTTGCGGCTTGTTGCCCAATCGGCGGTTGACCTCCGCAACGCCGATATCCTTGGCACTGTTTCGCTCTCCTTGGCCCGATGCCCGACGTTCGAAGCGTTCAGCCATCCAATATCCTAACGTGATCTCTTCCAGCGCAACGTCAATTCCTCCTGCGTCAACTGTCTAAACCTGATCGAGTAGACCTGCATCACTCAAAATACAGTTAAACATCTAAACACAATCAATTAGTTTCATCATCAAAATCTGAGATTCAACAGGAGGAACCCCTATAGAGTTCCAAGGATGCCGATCCCCTAAGGAGATCAACCCCAAGTTTAGAATCTGCAAGGGTTCTAACACATAACTATCGCATTTGCACTCTATGAGTTACTTGGCTTTGTCTCTGACTTGTATAGATAAAGCTATTTGTAGAAACTTGTTAGGACTCTAGCTAGGAGAGTCCTAATTGAGAGGGGCATTCATGTAAAACTGTTAGGACTTTAGGTAGGAGAGTCCTAATTGAGAGGGACATTCTGTTAGGACTCTAGCTAGGAGAGTCCTAATTGAGAGGGACATTCTGTTAGGACTCTAGTTAGGAGAGTCCTAATTGAGAGGGACATTCATGTAGTGAGGAACCCCTATAGAGTTCCAAGGAGGCCGATCCCCTAAAGAGATCAACCCCAAGTTTAGAATCTGCAAGGGTTCTAACACCTGGTATCATAGCAGCGTTCTTGACGTCTCGCTACCCTTCCATAGCCATCCATCAACCCTCCACAACCGCCCAAAGCAATTCCCATAATTGCTTAAAAGATTATCGCCGAATTCCGCCATCATCTCCACCACCACGGATCATCCTTTGATCTCCCCGTGAATTGCAACAGGTTCTAGTTTTCTACCTTACTGCTGCTGCAATTTAGTTATCTTTATTTGAAAATCCCAAAAAAATTATTCCTATATTGCTGCATAAACTTTTCGTCATAAAGTTTTCATCTCTACGACGAAAGATACATTGCAGAATTCCAACCGTATAGCACTGTCTGTTTGATCTTGCTACTATGTTTTTTTTATCCAAATCTCAACGAAATTTTATAACGTCTTTGACACTTCCTAACAGTAGATTTCCCTTTGGTTTTGTCAAAAAAATCTCAATATAAACCATTGATATTTTACATCTAATCTGCTATACTAGAAAATCTGCACCGTAAAATTTCAGCCGCATAGCACTGATTGTTTGATCTTGATACTACGTTGTTTCTATCCAAATCTCTACGAAATTTTTATGATAGATTTGACACTTCCTAATAGTGGATTTCCCTTTGGTTTCATCAAAAAATTCTCAATATAAACTTCTGATCTTTTACGTCCAATCTGCTATACTTAAAAATCTATGCTGCAAAAAATTTCAGCCGCATATTGTTGCATTAACCCATCTATTTGCCTTCAATCTAAGATTGATCTATTGAGGAATTCATCTCTAAAACCGATTTTTGTGTTGCTATAAATTTTCATCGTAAACTGCTGAAATTTTTCGACGAGAATTCTGCTATCGCAACTTGCACCAATTTCCTTGCTGTTACACTGCCGAAATTTTCTTGATTAAATTAGTCATCCTTGCTGTCATATAAAATGTGATTTTGCTATCAATTCCCTCCTCAATTCTCTCAAGTTTTTGGTGGAAATTATGTCAAGAAACCACTATTTCTTCGACGACAATTCTGCTCTTACAAGACAGCACATACTTGCTGCAACTTCCACTGATTTCTCTCAAACCTTTGCTGTCATGTACCATAGATCCAAAACTTTCATCCACAGCCCTAAAACTCCACCAAACCACACCCTCAAACTGCACCCAAAACAGCCACAAAACAAGCCTAAATCGTAGCCTACATCCACCGATCCACCAACCCTTTCCACCATCACTTCTCTCAACCTATACATGCCTTTAACCTGACAACAAAAGAGAGATCTTAACATCATAGATTTGGAGGCATATACTATGGCATCTAAGGAGGCAATCAATGCTAAATTCGAAGCCTTTGAGGCACGAATGGAGGATAATATTCGGACGCTCTTTACCGAACTCAGATTGGGCCGACTACTAAGCCCGAAAAAATCATATCATGGAGAGAGCTTTGCCCAATCGCACTAGGCCCGAAGAGATGAGTTCCAAGGGAGGGGAGGCTCTATGATCGATCCCAACTATCCACGCATAAGGGTAGACTTCCCTAGATGGGAAGAAGGAGACCCGATTGGTTGGATCTTGTACGCGGATGCATCTATGGTGAAAATTACAGCTATACATCTTGAAGGGGATGCTATACACTGGTTTGACTGGTTTGAACATACTTATGGAGTCCTTTCATAGCAATAATTCAAAGAAGGACTGCTAATCCGCTTCAGACCAACCGATTACGAGAATATTGACGGACAACTAGCAAAGATCCGACAAACCTCCACCATTCAGGAGTACCAAACCAGGTTTGAAAGGTTATATAATCAAACTCTTGATTGGTCTCAAAAATAGCTATTGAGGACCTTTATTGAGGACTAGGGTCACTTCTCAACCAGTAATATTGAAGCCCTTAGCCCGCCCTACTGTTGAACGAGTCCCTGCACCAAAAAGGTTGACAAGAGAAGAGCTTCAAGAGTGATCTGCCAAGGGGTTATGTTGGCATTGCGACGAGCTGTGGAGCCATGAGCATCGCTGTAGTAAAGGGAGACTTTTTATCATTGAACCAGTAGAAGAAGAGGTCATTGAACATCCAGAAGAGAGCATTAAACATAAAGAAGAAGATGCAGAAGAAGAGCCACAACCGACCGAAGTTACGGTACATGCACTAGCCGGCTACTCAAACCCGCAAATGATGAAAGTTGGAGGCCTTCTCAAACAACAACTGATCACTATTTTCATCGACACGGGCAGCACTAATAATATCCTAAACAGTAAGGATGCTATCCGAATGGCATTACCTATCGAGAATCGTTGTTGGTTTGATGTTAAGGTCACCGACAGATGGATTTTGAAGTGTGATCGTAGGCGCCCGCAGGAGAAACTATTGTTGTAGGACCAAGAGATAATTGCATATTTCTTCCTTCTCGCTCTTGATGATCATGAGGCCATGCTCAGAATTAAATGGTTGACAACATTAGGTGATTTTTCTTGGAATTTTATGAAACTAATTATGAAATTTTACAGTAAGGAGAAACAGGTGATACTGCACGGGAAACGTGGGGGCGACGTAACGATGATTTGCACACAACAAATGAAGAAGGTTTTGAATAAAGCATGCAGTGGCTTTTTGGTACAACTTGAGCAGCAAACTAAGGGAGAGCCAACAAAATTGGAAGATCCAAATCTACTTCCTTTGCTTGCTGAATTTTCAGATATATTTGACGAACTACGCAACCTACCTCTTACCCGTCGGCATGATCATTGTTTAACGATTCTTCCAGGCCAATCTCCAGCAAATGCTCAGCCATATCAGTATCCACATCTCCAGAAGGATGAAATAGAAAGGATTGTAAAAGAGATGCTCAAAACAGGAGTTATTCGGCCATGTTGTAGCCCCTACTCTTCACCGGTGCTCCTCATACGAAAGAAGGATGGAATATGACGATGTTGTGTTGATTACCGAACTCTCAATAACATAACCATTAAGGATAAATACCCTATTCCAGTAGTAGATGAGTTGCAAGATGAAAGGGAGCACAAATCTTCACAAAGCTGGACCTTCGATTCGGGTATCATCAAATACGAGTATGCGAAGAAGACATACCGAAAACCACCTTTTGAACACACAATAACCACTATGAATTTTTGCTTTCTTCAAAAGAAGGTGGAATATCTTAGGCATTTCATATCAGAGGAAGGTGTGGCAGTAGACCCCTTCAAAATTGGAGCAATGCAAAATTGGCTGACCCCGAGGAACATAAAATTGCTACATGGCTTTCTGGGTTTAATAGGCTACTACTACAAGTTCGTGAAAAACTATGGAGAGATCAGTGCACCACTTACTTCCTTTCTGAAAAAAGATGTCTTCCAATGGTCGGACAGAGCCTCCGTTGCCTTCGACAAACTTAAGGCAGCCATGACGACGACGCCGGTGCTAACACTACCAGATTTCAACCGACCCTTCATTATTGAGGCCGACGCATCTGGAGTCGGAATTGGAGCAATTCTCATGCAAGATGGTCGACTACTCGCATACACTAGCAAGGCATTATCTCCCTCCCATCAAAATAAGTCAACATATGATAAGGAGATGCTCGTCATTGTGCGCGCAGCAACGAGATGGAGACCCTACTTGATTGGTCGACGATTTCAAATTAAAACTGACCATAAAAGCCTCAAGTACTTTTTGGAGCGAAAGATATCATCCCCTGAGCAGCAAAACTGGGTAACAAAACTTCTTGGATTTGATTATGAAATAACTGACAAAAAGGGGAAAAGAGAATGTTCTTGCAGATGCGCTTTCGCAGCTACCCGAGCAAGCTGAAGTTTTGGCCATTTCACTTCCGACCAGCGACTTCCTTGAGGATATTAAGATGGAATGGCAGGAAGATTTAGAGACTAGTAAGATTATAAAAAAATTGGAGGAAGCACCAAGCTCCGTAGCTCATTACAATTGGGACTCAAAAGTATTACACTATAAGAGTACTAAATTGAAAAGGAGTATGGCATATCACTCACAAACCGACGGCCAGACAAAAGTTGTAAATAGGTGCTTGGAGATAGCCCAAAGCCACCCACCAAATATGACTGCCCAAGGAGGACTTCAAACTCAGCCAAGTGCCATTATTGATCGACAGATTATGACTCGACGACGACGATCCACTACTGAATTGCTAATATAGTGGGCAAATCTACTAACAGAAGATGCCACTTTGGAGAACTATGATGACTTGAAGATCAAATTCCCAAAATTCATGAATCGTCAACCTCGAGGACAAGGCTGATTTGAAGAGGGCAGGTTTGTTAGGACTCTAGCTAGGAGAGTCCTAATTGAGAGGGACATTCATGTAAAATAGTTAGGACTTTAGCTAGGAGAGTCCTAATTGAGAGGGACATTCTGTTAGGACTCTAGCTAGGAGAGTCCTAATTGAGAGGGACATTCTGTTAGGACTCTAGTTAGGAGAGTCCTAATTGAGAGGGACATTCATGTAGGAGGTTTTTTCTTAGAGAAGAATTAGGAGTTGTAAGGGAATAGGAGTCTTAAGTAGGAGTCCTATTAGGAGTTGGTTAGAAGTAAGAGTCTTAAGTAGGAGTCCTATTATGAGTTAGGGTTTAGAAGCCCTATAAATAGCTATGTATTCCTCCTCTTTTCTCAAGCAATAGATGAATCTTTTCTGCAGCCTTTGAGCAGCAATTTGGAGGGAGGAACCCCTATAGAGTTCCAAGGAGGCCGATCCCCAAAAGAGATCAACCCCAAGTTTAGAAACTGCAAGGGTTCTAACAAAACTTTACACATAATCAATTTACTTTTACTTACCAAAAAAAAAATTCTGCTTCATAATGATAGGAAGAGCCGACATCGAAGGATCAAAAAGCAACGTCGCTTTGAACGCTTGGCTGCCACAAGCCAGTTATCCCTGTGGTAACTTTTCTTACACCTCTAGCTTCAAATTCCGAAAGTCTAAAGGATCGATAGGCCATGCTTTCATGGTTCGTATTCGTACTAGAAATCAGAATCAAATGAGTTTTACCATTTTGTTCCACACGAGATTTCTGTTCTCATTGAGCTCATCTTAGGACACCTGCGTTATCTTTTAACAGATGTGCCACCCTAGCCAAACTCCCCACCTGACAATGTCTTCTGCCCGGATCGGCCAGCTAGGCGGGCCTTAGGTCCAAAAGGAGGGGCCGGGCCCCGCCTCCGACTCACAGAATAAGTAAAATAACGTTAAAAGTAGTGGTATTTCACTTCCGCCGGCGAACCGGCTCCCACTTATCCTACACCTCTCAAGTCATTTCACAAAGTCGGACTAGAGTCAAGCTCAACAGGGTCTTCTTTCCCCGCTGATTCTGTGTTGTGCACAAGTCATTTGGATGAAAAATACATTAGAAGACTATGGAATTCACTTTAAAAACATTCCCATAAAATGTGATAATACTAGTGCCATATGTCTTACTAAAAATCCAATTCAGCACTCTAGAACTAAGCACATCGACGTTAGGCATCATTTCATACGCGATCATGTCCTTAACAATGATGTTGTTCTAGAATTCATTGACACAAAGCATCAATTAGCAGATATATTTACAAAAGCTTTGAATGAAGACCAATTTGAATTCATTAGAAGGGAATTAGGTATGTTAAATTATCCCTAAGAATAAACTTGTTTGAATGGATTTTCCGTAAAGTTTTTCATTCTCTCTCCGTTCCTCGGTGACTTGTTAAATTATCTTATCCTATCTCGAGTCAAACACCGCTTCCATCTGATCAAGATTAATGATTTTATGATATTTTGAATCTCGAAATTGATTTTGATGGCTTGATTATGAGTTTCAAGTTAACGAATTGAATTTGAATGGATTTGTATTCGAATTATGATCTTGACTTATTGGAGTTACTACTTAAATTTTTTTTTTTCTTATCCCAATCTCTTCTTTGTACATCTACAATTTTTGTTATTTATAAAAAGAGGAGATTTGATAATATGGAAGAATGCTGAATTTTCCTTTAAGATGAACTCTGCGTAAATATTTTAGCATACTTAATTTTGAATGATAAAATCTATGTATGATCAATGATAAAATCTTTGTATGATAAATTATGTGCTTCAAGTCTCATTCTCTTTTTGTTGATGACAAAGGGGGAGAAAAGTGATGACTTATATCATTTTAATAGCATGACTTATATGAATTGCAAAAGCTTGTGTGATATGAATGTCTTATATGCCTTGCAAAATCCTTGAGAATATCACAAGATTGATTGATCATATTGAAAGCATGCCTTACATCGATATCATGAAATTCATGTTGAAAATCTTTATCTCCTATCGTAGTAAAAATTGTTCTATATCGTAGTCCTAGTGGTGTATCTGGTCCTTAGACTTGAGACATCAAGGATGTCCTGTATGAGTGCTCCACTCTTTGATACCAGACTTATAGGTTTGGCTGTCCCAGATCTAGTACAGCTGGTCATTGGGAGTGGTAGTCGACCTTACGAGGGCTATTGAGTGTCGATAGAGGATCATCCACCCTCGACGTCATGAGAGGAATATCCCATGTGTTCTTGCTCAGACAAATCCCTGGCCAGGGTCATTCGGATTGAGAGAGAAAGAGTTCTCCGGGAGAATCCGATTAGAGCGAGACTTAAGTAGAAACCGTATGGGTCTGACAACACCATGCTCGATATACGGTCTCTGGGATATTAGATGGATGAGGGACTATAGGTACACGGTAACTGAGGACAGACAGGTCCAATGGATTGGATTCCCCTATATCGTCTGGGGACTACGGCATAGTGGCCTAGTACGTTCGTAGTCGATGATGTTGAATCTCGGATTTTGATGATGAAGTCAATTGTCATTTGTTGTCTAATCTATGTGTTAAGATAAGTGTGCAGGATTAACTACAATGAAAGTAAGACATGCAGCAGGAGTTGCGCCGGAGTCATGACAATGATCACGTTGGGAGTTCGAGAGCTCGACGGAAGTTCGGACAGTCGTCGAAGGTTTTGCGGAAAAAATCCGAGAAGTCCAGAAGCTTGCCAAAGAAGCTTGTCGGAACTCACCAAGTGGATCGTCGCAAGTCCAGGAGTTTGTCAGAAGTCCTTAGGAGCATCACCGAGGGTTCATCGGATGATCGACGGAAGTTCGTCGGAAACTCGTCGGAAGAAGCGATTGACGCACCGGAGCAAGCTGCAGAAATTGTCTTAGGATTTATCGTAGTTAGCACTAATGATTAAGTTGAAAATGGGAGGTGATCCCATTAGCTTAATCTTGGGGCAATTGGGCCCCTGAAAAACCCAAATTGGTCCGAATGGATCAACCCATTCGGACCCTGGTTGCTGTGGGAGGTGCAACCGCCCAAGCCAGGAGGTAGCACCGCCTGGGCTAAGTCTCCCAGGGAGATTGGGCAGTGCAACCGCCCCAGCCAGGAGGTGCAACCGCCTAGGCTCAGTCTCCGAGCGAGACTAGGCGGTGCAACCTCTCCTGACAAGAGGTGGCACCGCCTGAGCTCAAGTTTCGAGCTCTGCCAGGCGGTGCAACCGCCCTAGTCAGGAGGTGCAACCGCCTGAGCTCGGTCTTCGTGTTAGGATCGAGAGCACTAAGAGGGGGGGGGGTGAATTAGTGCAGCGGATATTTTTCAGCGATTAAAAAAACGAAAGCTGCGTTCGTTCGATAAAGACTATTTTGATGCAAAAGCCGATTCTAAGATTACTTATGATTAAGTGCAGTTTACGTTTAAACACAGTTAGCATCTAAACACAGTTTGCGTCTAAATGCAGATTGCGTCTAAACTCAGATTGCGTCTAAGCGCAGTTTGCGTCTTAGCGCAGATTGCGTCTAAGCGCAGATTGCGTCTAAACGCAGATTGCGTCTAAGCGCAGATTGCGTCTAAACACAATTTGCGTCTAGGAGCAGTTTAAGCAGAAGTATAAAGACAATGTGCTGCTATTGTACAGCTCAAAAAGTAATATGTAAAAAACAGATTTACGTCTAAACGCAGATTTACGTCTAGACGCAGATTTACGTCTAAACGCAGATTTACGTCTTAAACGCAGATTTATGTCTGAACTTTGAAACTTGTTTGTATACTCGCAGAAGGCAGTATGCAGTTGAAATCAAGATGTAAACGTGAACTAAGATCTGATGATTGTGCGAGGAAAGCCGATTTACGTCTAAATGCAGTTTTACGTCTAAATGTTGAAACTCGTTCGTAAAATTGTAGAGGACAGTTTGCAGTTAATAGGATCAAAATGTAAGTGTAAACTGCAAAGAAACTCATTCGTAAAAGCACGGAAGACAGTTCTGCAGAATCAAACGTAAACGTAAACTGTAATGTACGAAAATACGAATTTACGTCTGAATGCAGATTCGGAAGAACAGCACTTAGAACTTGTTCGTGAAAGCGCAGAGAGCAGTAGTAATGAAGGAGGTTTGCAGTAATGATAAAGTGCTCAAAAATAAACGCAAACCAGAGATTTAGAGTGGTTCGGTCAGCCTTGACCTACTCCACTTTTGGCTTCCTCCACCGACGAGGTCGCCGACGTCAACTAGGGGCCTTCCTTCAATAGGCGAAGGCCAAACTGCCCTTTTACAGTTTCTCTCCTTTTGACAGGCTCAGGAGACAACCTTTACAGACCTTTCTCTCCTCACTTTACAACTGAAAACTTGAAGAACAGAAGGAGGAGACTTAAAGTCTTTACAACACTTTTGAGCTCTTAGAATCACAGAAAAGATCAAGATTTCGGTGTAGGTCTGTATCTTTTCAGTGCTGAATGGGTTGGGAATTTATAGGCCCCAACCCAATTCAAATTTGGAGCTCAAAACAATCAAATCCCGGAATTCTGGGATCAGGCGGTTGCACCTCTTGACTGGAGAGGTTGCACCGCCTGGCAGAGCTCGAAGACCGAGCTCAGGCGGTGCTACCTCTCTGCCAGGGAGGTTGCACCGCCCAGTCTTGCTCGAAGACTGAGCTCAGGCGGTGCCACCTCTCTGTCAGGGAGGTTGCACCGCCCAGTCTAGCTCGAAGACTGAGCTCAGGCGGTGCCACCTCCCGGCTGGGGAGGTTGCACCGCCCAGTCTCGCTGGAAGGCCTAGCCCAGGCGGTGCCACCTCCTGGCCTGGGCGGTTGCACCTCCTGGTGCAATCAGGGTCCGAATGGTTCATTCCATTCGGCCCAATTTCAGTCTTTCAGGGGCCCAATTGCCCCAAGATTAAGCCAATGGGATCACCTCCCATTTTCCAACTTAATCATCGTGCTAACTACGATTAAATCTAAGACAACTTCTGCAGCTTTGCTTCGGTGCGTCAATCGCTCCTTCCGGCGAGTTTCCGGCGAACTTCCGTCGATCATCCGATGAACCCTCGGTGATGCTCCTGCGGACTTCCGGCAAACTCCTGGACTTTGCGACGATCCACTTGGCAAGTTCCGACAAGCTTCGCTTGGCAAGCTTCTGGACTTCTCGGATCTGTTCTCGCAGAACCTCCGACGACCGTCCGAACTTCCGTCGAACTCTCGAACTCCCAACGTGATCATGAACTTGACTCCGGCGCAACTCCTGCTGCTTGTCTATCTTTCATCGTAGTTAATCCTGCACACTTATCTCAACACATAGATTAGACAACAAATGACAATTGACTTCATCATCAAAATCCGAGATTCAACACTTCGAGCTCTGGCAGAGAGGTGCAACCGCCCCTGACAGAGGTGGCACCACCCAGAGGCTCAGTCTTCGAGCTCTGCCAAGCGGTGCAACCGCCCCAATCACGAGGTGCAACCGCCTGATCCCGGAATTCCGGGAATTGACAGTTTTGAGCTCCAAATTTGAACTGTGTTGGGGCCTATAAAAACCCCACCCATTCAGCACTGAAAGGAAGGAACTTACACTCGAAATCTTGATATCTTTCTGTGATTCTTAGAGCTCAAAACTGTTGTAAAGGCCAAAAGTTCTCCTCCTTCTGTTCTTCAAAGGTTGAGTTGTAAAGAGAGGAGAGAAAACTTCTGTAAGGGTTGTCTCCTAAGCCCGTCAAAAGGAGTGAATCTGTAAAAGGGTGGTTGGCCTTCGCCTATTGAAGGAGGGCCTCTAGTTGACGTCGGTGACCTCGTCGGTGGAGGAAGCCAAAAGTGGAGTAGGTCCAGATTGACCGAACCACTCTAAATCTCGGTTTGCATTTCCTTTGAGCATTTTACCTTCACTGCAAACTTCTCAATAGCTTACTGCCTTCTGCGATTTTACGAACAAGTTTCTATGTTCAGAACTTTCCGAATCTGCGTTTAGACGTAAATCGTTTTTCTGTACGATCATCATATTTCAGTTTACGTTTATGTTTTGATTTCAATCATAACTGTTTACTGCCTTCTGCGATCTTACGAACAAGTTTCTAAGTTCAGAACTTTCCAAATCTGCGTTTAGACGTAAATCGGCTTTTATCGTACGAACGTCACATTTCAGTTTGCGCTTGTATTCTGCTTTCCATCATAAACTGCAAACTGCCTTCGTAGATCTACTTTAACGTCTTCTCGCTTAATCTCAAGTTAAAGTAATCTTAGAATCGGCTTTCACATCGAAATCGTTTTTATTGAACGAACGCAGCTTTCTTTTTAATCGCTGAAAATTTTCCGCTGCACTAATTCACCCGTCCACCACCCCCCCCCCCCTCTTAGTGCTCTTGATCCTAACAATTGGTATCAGAGCTCGGTTAACTCTCAAATGGATTAAAACCCAAGAGAGATGGCTTACGCCGGAAACCAAGAGGGTCATTCTATTACACGTCCACCCATGTTCAATGGGACGGACTACACCTATTGGAAGACCCGAATGAGGATCTTTCTTATTTCTATGGATTTTGAACTTTGGAATCTTGTCGAGAATGGTTTTTCAAAGTCTTCTCTTCCAATGATCGATTGGAATTATTTGGAGAAGAAGGCTTTCGCTCTTAATGCAAAGGCTATGAATGCCTTATTTTGTGCACTTGATAAAAACGAGTTTAATCATGTTTCGATTTGTGAAACCGCATTTGATATTTGGCACACACTCGAAGTGACTCATGAAGGCACAAGTAGAGTGAAAGAGTAAAAAATCAATCTTTTGTTACACTCTTTCGAACTTTTCCGGATGAAACCGAGTGAGACTATTGGCGACATGTTTACCCGTTTCACGGATGTCGTCAACGGTCTAAAAGGACTCGGAAAAAGTTTTTCGGAGTTTGAGCTCGTAAATAAGATTCTAAGATCCCTTCCTAAGAGTTGGGATCCTAAAGTCACTGCTATTCAAGAGGCGAAAGATCTAAACAACTTCCCTCTTGAAGAACTAATTGGGTCATTAATGACCTACGAGATGACTTGCAAAGCTCATAAAGAGCAAGAAGACATCCTTCCAAAAAACAGGAAGGATATGGCACTTAGAACTTTGGAAGACCACTTGAAAGAAAACTCAAGTGATGAGGACTGTGACGATGACTTGGCACTTCTAACAAGAAAATTTAAAAAATTCATTAAAAGAAACAAGATTAAGAATGACACTAAAAATAAACTTGAACCCAAGAAGGACCAAGTTATTTGCTATGAGTGCAAAAAGCCGGGACACTACAAGAGTGATTGTCCCCGAGCCAAAAAGAGAACAACAAAGAAGAAGGCCCTCAAAGCAACATGGGATGATTCGAGCGCGTCCGAAGAAGAGGAGTCCAACACCGAGCAAGTTGCTCATTATGTCTTAATGGCCATCGGAGAGGAGGTAACAAATTTATTAGATGCAGATTTATCTTTCGATGAATTATTAAATGCCTTCCATGACTTATTTGATGAATGCAAGATTATGAATAGAAAATATAAATTGCTAAAAAAGGAGCATGATAGTCTTACTTGTGATTTTGATAAGTTAAAAACTGAATATTATGATAGTTTAGATCCATGCATCAAATGCCATGATCTAGAAACTCTCCAAAAAGAAAACTTGCTACTTAAGGACACCTTAAAGAAATTTGAGGTTGGTAGCAAGTCACTGAACATGATCCTTGCAAACAAGTGTCACGTTCCCAAAAGAAGTGGAATTGGATTTGTGAGAAGTCCTCACCAAAATCCAACCACCTTCATAAAAGGCCCCATCTTACATATTCGACACCAAAGCAAATGCAACTTTTGTTGCAAACTTGGACACAATACGAACTATTGTCCATTCAAGAAAATTAGTCCAAACAAATTGATTTGGGTTCCTAAAGGAACCATGATAAACTCTATGCAACATGATAAAAAATGTAGATCTCTCTTTGAGGCGCCCAAAAGAAAATGGGTACCTAAAAATCATCCTTTCTTGTAGAAACCCACACCATCGCAAGCTAGGAGCAAGAGATGGTACCTTGATAGTGGATGCTCAAGGCATATGATCGGAGATCCATCTCAATTCTCTAAGCTCACTAGCATAGACGAAGGCTATGTCACCTTCGGAGACAACAACAAGGGTAAAATCATTGGCAAAGGAACCATAGGTAACAAATATAACTTCTTTATTGAAGATGTTTTGTTAGTTGATGGTTTAAAACATAACCTCTTGAGCATTAGTCAATTATGTGATAAAGGATACACTATCAAATTCGAATCTAATGCTTGCATCATTGAAAAACCACATAAAAACATGTCTATGATTGCATTAAAACAAAATAACGTATACACTATTGACATCAATGATTTGTGTAATGAAATGTGTTTTTCAGTTTTGAATGAGGATGCTTGGCTATGGCATAGAAGATTCGGTCATGCTAGCATGAAACTAATCACTCAAATATCATCTAAAGAACTTGTAAGAGGAATTTCTCATATCAAGTTCATCAAAGATAATGTATGTGATGCTTGCTAATTAGGTAAACAAATTAAGGGTAGTTTCAAAACTAAGAATCAAATAAGCACCTCTAGGCCCTTACAATTGATCCATATGGACTTGTTCGGACAAATCTCTACATCGAGTCTAGGAGGTAGCAAATACGCCTTTGTCATTATTGATGACTATAGTAGATATACATGGACCTACTTCTTAAAACAGAAAAATGAATGTTTTAGATATTTTACCAAGTTTTATAAACTTGTTCAAAATGAGAAGGGTTCTATGATTTCGTCAATTATAAGTGATCATGGTGGAGAATTTCAAAACCATGATTTCCAAGAATTCTGTGAACTCAATGGATACAACCATAATTTCTCTACTCCAAGAAATCCTCAACAAAATGGGGTAGTAGAAAGAAAAAATCAAAATTTACAAGAAATGGCAAGAACCAAGTTGAATGAACATAGCCTACCCAAATATTTTTGGGCCGAAGCCGTAAACACTACATGCTATATTTTGAATAGAGTTCTAGTAAGACCCTTACTCACCAAAACTCCTTATGAGTTATGGAATACCAAAAAACCCAATGTTTCATATTTTAAAGTCTTTGGGTGTAAGTGTTATCTTGAATGAAAAGGATAACTTAGGAAAATTTGATGCTAAATCCGATGAAGGAATCTTTCTTGGTTATTCTTCAGTTTCTAAAGCTTTTCGTATCTTCAATAAAAGAACTTTAATTATTGAAGAATCCATTCATGTTGTTTTCAATGAGATTTTCAAAATTAGGAAAAATGATCTTGATGATGATGTTAATTTTGATTCTTTGAATTTAAATGAAACCCCGTCTCCAACTAGCAACTTGGATGCATCCACTTCTCATATTTCCTTACCCAAGGATTGGAAGTATGTAGATGCTCATCCTAATGAGCTAATCTTATGAGACACATCAAAGGGGGTTCAAACACGATCTTCTCTTAAAAATTTTTGTGCCAACGCCGCTTTTCTCTCCCAAATTGAACCCAAATGTGTTGACGAAGCCATGAAAGATGAATCATGGATTATCGCAATGCAAGATGAATTAAATCAATTTGAGAGAAATGAGGTGTGGACGCTTGTTCCTAGGCCAAATGACCATTTAGTTATTGGTACTAAATGGGTCTTTAGAAACACGCAAGATGAAAATGGTATCGTGGTTAGAAATAAGGCTAGATTAGTGGCCAAAGGTTTCAACCAAGAAGAAGATATAGATTACGAAGAAACCTTCGCTCCTGTGGCTCGATTAGAAGCCATAAGAATGCTCCTTGCCTACGCTAGTAGCAATAATTTTAAGTTATTTCAAATGGATGTTAAAAGCGCTTTTCTTAATGGCTTTATTTCCGAAGAAGTCTATGTTGAACAATCTCCTGGATTTGAAAATAATAGCCTCCATAATCATGAGTTTAGATTAACTAAAGCTTTCTATGGTTTAAAACAAGCTCCAAGGGCTTGGTATGAGAGACTTAGTTCTTTTCTTATTGAAAATAATTTCATGAAATGCAAGGTTGATACTACATTATTTATCAAGAATTTTAAAAATAATTTTCTCATTGTTCAGATTTATGTTGATGATATTATCTTTGGTTCTACGAATGAATCTCTCTGTGAATCTTTTGCTAAAACTATGAGTTTTGAATTCGAAATGAGTTTAATGGGAGAGTTAACATTCTTCTTAGGTTTACAAATCAAACAACTAAGCAATGGCATCTTTATTAGTCAAACTAAATATGCTATGAATTTACTAAAAAAGTTTAATATAAATAACTCAAAAGCTATTAACACTCCTATGAGCACCTCCACTAAGTTAGAAATTGATGAAAGTGGAGAAAGCTTCGATCAAAAAACTTATAGGGGTATGATAGGAAGTTTACTTTACCTCACTGCAACTAGACCAGATATCATGTTCAGTGTAGGACTTTGTGCTAGATTTCAATCACACCCTAAGATATCTCATTTCAAAGTAGTTAAAAGAATACTCAAATATCTTAATGGTACCACAAATCTAGGATTATGGTACCCAAAATCAGAGAATCTTGAGTTAATTGCTTATTCTGATGCGGACTTTGCTGGCTGTAGATTAGATAGAAAAAGCATATCAGGAACATGTCAATTCTTAGGACATGCCCTTGTTTCCTGGTCATCTAAGAAACAAAACTCGGTTGCACTATCGACAACCGAAGCTGAATATATTGCAGCAAGTGCATGCTGTGCACAAGTTGTATAGATGAAAAATACCTTAGAAGATTATAAAGTTCATCTTAAAAATATTCCCATTAAATGTGATAACACAAGTGCAATATGCTTAACAAAGAATCCTATACAACACTCAAGAACAAAATATATTGATATTAGACATCATTTTATACGAGATCATGTTACTAATCATGATTTAATCATAGAGTTCATTGATACTGAACATCAACTAGCTGATATTTTTACAAAACCTCTAAGTGAAGAACAATTTGATTTTATAAGAATAGAATTAGGAATGTTGATCTTTCCGAATACTTAAACTAGTTAAAATTACTTTTCGGACTTTATTGAATGATCAAATCACTTGATTGCCATGTGTTGAAATGTTTTGATTTTTGAAAAACTGTAGCATAATCTTGTCCGAATGCATGAAAGAATTCGTCTCATTTTCGGACTCGCTTAACAGCTGGAATGACAAAAATCAAACACACTCTTATGAAAAATATTTTTTTTCGAAATGGATTTAATAAAATGACTTTCCTCCTTCATGCACAAAAAATTATAACATACAAGTAGAAGAAGTATTGAAAGCATTATACTTATCATTCCTTCCTTTATATGCTTGATAACTTGCTTATATTGTTCTCCTGGTATCACATCTACCATGCTTTTTGTTGATAACAAAGGGGGAGAAATATATGAATTGATTTGATGCTATAAACACTGATGCTATGATTATGCCATGCCTGCATCATCAAGAGATATATGAAAAGATGCCATGCAACACTTGCTAAAATATAAGAAATGTGTGCATCATGTAATGATATCCAAGAGATATATGAAAAGATGCCATGCAACACTTGCTAAAATATAAGAAATGTGTGCATCATGTAATGATATCAAAATCTTACTTCACAGCTTTATATGTTGATATCTTACAAAGACATGAATTGCTACTATTACCATCATTCAAACTTGTAATGTAAAATTTGAAAATGAATGTCAAGCCTTGACATCATTTTCAAAGAGATACATAATGATAGGAATCATGATGGGAATATTGATAAGTTTAAATGATTTTAACTTATCAATATGTCTCTTGAATTTATAAGGTTTTAAATTTAAGAATGACTTATCTCTATTGAATCTCGGATTTTGATGATGAAATCAATTGATGGGTTAATTGATCTAATCCATATTATTGAGTTAAGTGTGCAGGATTAACTGCGATAACCATAAAACACAAAGCAAGAGAACCAGAGTCAAGATCGATGGACGTTTAAGAGTCCGAAGAATCATCGGAGATGCTGCCGGAACCAACCGAGAAGAAATCGGGAACCTATTGAAATTTTCGGAAGTTCGCCGAAGAGATCGTCGGAGGTTCACGGAGATCACCGAGAAGGCTCGGCTACTCGTTAAAGTCATCACAAGATCAGGAGCTTGATGGGAGTCCGTCGGAAGAAGCTCGTCGGAAAGCTCGCCGAAACAAGACTCGACGTTCGCGGTTGAAAGCTTGCTTAGGATGTGTTTTTGTTATGTAGTTCACTTGTAATTAGGATTAGGATTAAGAGATAATCCTATATCCTGGTTAGGGGCCAACTGGGCCCAAAGTCAGATATGGTTTGGGCTTAAATTAAGCCAAACCAGTGAAATCGGAGTGCAAGGCGGTGGCACCGCCCAGCACCCGAGAGCTGGGCGGTGACACCTCCTTGGCTGGGCGGTTGCACCGTCCAGCACCCGAGCGCTGGGCGGTGGCACCGCCTGGCTGGGCGGTGGCACCTCCAGCACCGGGAACCCTAAGAGAATTCAAATTTTGGAGCCCCAAAATTTGAATCCTCTTGCGGCCTATAAATACCCCTCAAATCTCAGCTGAGGTAATAACTTTTGAGAAGCATTTTGATTGAGAGAAAAGACTTAGAAAGTCTTAGCAAGTCTTTGTTTCAATTTGCTAGAGAGTTCTCCTCCTCCTTTCTTATTGAAAATTTGTAAGAGGTTGAGCTGCTTGTAAAAGGTTGTAAGAGGGGTGTTTACCCTTCCATTTCAAGAGATTTGCTAGTGGAAGGTGGGAGCCTCATCGAAGAGGGGCATCGCAAGTGGAGTAGGTCATTTGACCGAACCACTCTAAAAATCGGCGTAATCTCTGGTTTGCATTTTATTATTGTCATTTACATTACTGTAAATCTTCTTACTGCTTTAGTTCCTTATTACCCTTGCTGCGCAATTTTAAGAATACGCTTTCAAGTTAAACTTTTCAAGTTCCGTTCTTATCGTACGAAAGATTTTGTTAAAATCGAAGTTTTAATCCGCTGCACTAATTCACCCCCCCCCCTCTTAGTGCCGCTCCGATCCTAACAAGTGGTATCAGAGCGAGGTTATCTCTCATATTTGGTTTAATACCCAAGAGAGATGGCTTACTTCGGCATGCAAGAGGGCCACTCTATTGCACGACCACCTTTGTTTAATGGGTCGGATTACACATATTGGAAGACTCGCATGAGGATCTTCCTCATTTCTATGGACTTTGAGCTTTGGTCTATTGTTGAGAATGGATCTCAAAAATCTTCTCTTCCGATGAGCGAATGGAATGAATCGGAGAAGAAAGTTTTTGCTTTAAATGCAAAGGCTATGAATGCCTTGTTTTGTGCATTAGACAAAAACGAATTTAATCGTGTTTCAATGTGTGATTTGGCTTTTGATATTTGGAGAACTCTTGAGGTCACTCATGAAGGCACTAGCCGAGTGAAAGAGTCCAAAATCAACATCCTTGTGCACTCTTACGAACTTTTCCGAATGAAACCAAGTGAGTCCATCGGAGACATGTACACCCGGTTTACGGATGTCATCAATGGACTCAAAGCTCTTGGTAAAGATTTTACTAACTTTGAACTAGTAACTAAAATCTTAAGATCCCTCCCTAAAAATTGGGATCCAAAAGTTACGGCCATTCAAGAGGCCAAAGCCCTTAAAGCATTCCCTCTTGAAGAACTCATTGGGTCTCTAATGACCTACGAAATGACATGTCAAGCTCATGACGAGCTCGAGAACCCCCTTCCAAAGAACAGGAAGGATATGGCACTCAAATCACAAGAAGACCACTTGAAAGGAACATCAAGTGATGAGGACAGTGATAATGACATTGCACTTTTGACTCAAAAATTTAAAAAATATTTAAGAAAGAACAAACTTAAAAATAATATAAAAAATAAATTTGAACAAAAGAAGGACCAAGTGATTTGCTATGAATGCAAAAAATCGGGACACTACAAGAACGATTGTCCTCAAGCCAAAAAGAGGACATCAAAGAAGAAGGCGCTCAAGGCAACATGGGATGATTCAAGCGCGTCCGAAGAAGAGGAGTCCAACACCGAGTAAGTTGCTCAATACGCGCTAATGGCTTTAGAAGAAGAGGTATGTGATTTATTTAATGAAGATTTATCTTTTGAAGAACTTCTCTATCGCTTTAAAGAAAGAGCATGCTTTGCTACAAGATAAGTTTGATAGTCTTCAAACTCCTCCATGCTCTAAGTGTGAGCATTTAGAAGCAATAAAAAATGAAAATTTGCTTCTTAAGGAAACCTTAAACAAGTTTAAGGTTGGTAGCAAAGGATTAGATATGATCCTTGCACACAAGGGTCACATCGCAAATAGAAATGGAATTGGATTTGTAAAAGGATTATATCAAAATCCTACCACTTTCATAAAAGGACCTACATTACATGTTTCCTCTTATATGAAATGCAACTTCTGTTGCAAATCCGGACATATTGCCTACAAATGTCCATTTAGGAAAATTAGTTCACAAAAATTAATATGGGTTCCTAAAGGAACTATAAAGGATTCAAAAATAAATAACAAGGTTAGTGGGTCAATTTTTGAGGCACCCAAAATCAAATGGGTACCTAAAAATCATCCTCTTTTGTAGACAAACCCACAAGCTAGGAGCAAGAGATGGTATCTCGATAGTGGATGCTCAAGACATATGACTGGAGATCCATCTCATTTCTCTATGCTTACTAGCAAAGAAGAAGGGTACGTCACCTTCGGAGACAACAACAAAGGCAAAATCATTGGCAAGGGAACTATTGGTAACAAATTTAGTTTTTCCATTGATGATGTTTTACTAGTTGATGGATTAAAACATAATCTCTTGAGTATTAGTCAACTATGCGATAAAGGTTATATCGTTAGATTTGAATCAAATATGTGCATTATTGAAAAACCAAATCATAACATGACTATGATTGCTTTAAAACAAAATAATGTCTATACCATCAATCTTGATGAACTAGGTAATGAAATGTGTTTCTCCGCCGTAAATAATGATGCTTGGCTTTGGCATAGGAGATTAGGTCACGCAAGCATGAAAACAATATCTAAAATCTCATCTCAAGAATTAGTACGAGGGATTCCGAATATGAAGTTTATTAAGGATAAGGTATGCGATGCATGTCAACTAGGCAAACAAATAAAAACAAGCTTCAAACCAAAAAATCAAATTAGCACCACTAGACCATTACAATTGATCCATTTGGACTTATTTGGACCAATTGATACAACAAGTCTAGGTGGAAGCAAATATGCTTTTGTGATTGTGGATGACTACTCTAGATACACTTGGACCTATTTCTTAGCTCACAAAAGTGATTGCTTCAAGTGTTTCTCTAAGTTTTGTAAACTCATTCAAAACGAAAAAGGCTTCATGATTTCATCAATTCGAAGTGATCACGGTGGTGAATTCCAAAATCGTGACTTTCAAAATTTTTGCGAAGTTAATGGGTACAATCATAACTTCTCAACTCCAAGAAATCCTCAACATAATGGAGTAGTTGAAAGGAAAAATAGAAACCTACAAGAAATGGCAAGAACTATGTTAAATGAACATAGTTTACCCAAATATTTTTGGGCCGAAGCCGTAAATACGGCTTGTTACATCATGAATATGGTCCTAATAAGACCATCTCTATCAAAAACTCCCTATGAATTATGGAATAACAAAAAACCAAATATTTCTTATTTTAAAGTTTTTGGTTGTAAATGCTTCATTTTAAATGAAAAGGATGCCCTAAGTAAATTTGATGCTAAATCCGATGAAGGCACTTTTCTTGGTTACTCCTCCGTTTCTAAGGCCTTTCGTGTCTTTAACAAAAGGACCTTAGTAATAGAAGAGTCTATTCATGTAGTTTTTAATGAAATTTCTGATTTAAAGAAAAATGATTTTGATGATGATCTTGGTTTTGATAATTTGAATTTAAACGAACCCCCTCCTCAAAATAGCCATTTGAATGCATCTTCTTCCGAAATTTCTTTACCCAAAGAATGGAAGTATGTAGATGCTCATCCAAAGGAGCTAATTATAGGAGATACAACAAAAGGGGTTCAAACTCGTTCTTCTTTCAAGAATTTTTGTGCTAACGCCGCTTTCCTTTCTCAAATTGAACCTAAATGCATTGACGAAGCCTTAAAAGATGATTTTTGGGTCATTGCAATGCAAGAAGAATTGAACCAATTTGAGAGGAATGAGGTATAGAAGCTTGTTCCTAGACCAAGTGACCACTTAGTCATAGGTACTAAGTGGGTCTTTAGAAACAAGCAAGACGAAAATGGTATCGTGGTTAGAAACAAGGCTAGATTAGTGGCCAAAGGTTTCAACCAAGAAGAAGGTATCAATTACGAAGAAACCTTCGCTCCCGTGGCTCGATTAGAAGCCATAAGGATGCTCCTTGCCTATGCTAGTAGTAATAATTTTAAACTATTTCAAATGGATGTTAAAAGTGCTTTCTTGAATGGTTTTATTTCCGAAGAAGTATATGTCGAACAACCTCCCGGATTTGAAAATTCTCTTCTTCCTAATCATGTATTCAAATTGACTAAAGCTCTCTAAGGCTTGAAACAAGCTCCTAGAGCTTGGTATGAAAGGCTTAGTTCCTTTCTTATTTTAAATAATTTTACCAAAGGCAAGGTTGATACTACATTGTTTATTAAACATTTTGAAAATAATTTTCTTATTGTGCAAATTTATGTTGACGATATTATTTTTGGCTCTTCGGATGAATCACTATGTGAATCATTTGCCAAATGTATGAGTCATGAATTTGAAATGAGTTTAATGGGTGAATTAACTTTCTTTTTAGGATTACAAATCAAACAACTTAGTGATGGTATATTTCTTAACCAATCCAAATACACATTAGAATTGTTAAAACGATTTAACATGGATAATTCAAAAGCAATAAACACCCCTATGAGTACTGCGACTAAGTTAGATATGGATGAAAATAGTAAAAATTTTGATCAAAAAACATATAGGGGAATGATAGGTAGTCTACTCTACCTCACCGCGACTAGACCAGATATTATGTTTAGTGTAGGACTTTGCGCTAGGTTTCAATCTAATCCTAAATTATCTCATCTAAAGAGTGTTAAAAGAATATTTAGGTATCTTAAAGGAACTCTAAATTTAGGATTGTGGTATCCAAAATCTGAAAAATTCGATCTAATAGCTTATGCAGATGCCGATTTTGGCGGATGCAGGATAGATAGAAAAAGTACATCTGGAACATGCCAATTTTTAGGACATGCACTTGTTTCTTTGACTTCCAAGAAACAAAATTCAGTTGCACTATCTACGGCGGAAGCCGAATACATTGCTGCAAGTGCATGTTGTGCACAAGTCATTTGGATGAAAAATACATTAGAAGACTATGGAATTCACTTTAAAAACATTCTCATAAAATGTGATAATACTAGTGCCATATGTCTTACTAAAAATCCAATTCAGCACTCTAGAACTAAGCACATCGACGTTAGGCATCATTTCATACGCGATCATGTCCTTAACAATGATGTTGTTCTAGAATTCATTGACACAAAGCATCAATTAGCAGATATATTTACAAAAGCTTTGAATGAAGACCAATTTGAATTCATTAGAAGGGAATTAGGTATGTTAAATTGTCCCTAAGAATAAACTTGTTTGAATGGATTTTTCATAAAGTTTTTCATTCTTTCTCCGTTCCTCGGTGACTTGTTAAATTATCTTATCCAATCTTGAGTCAAACACCGCTTCCATCTGATCAAGATTAATGATTTTATGATATTTTGAATCTCGAAATTGATTTTGATGGCTTGATTATGAGTTTCAAGATGACGAATTGAATTTGAATGGATTTGTATTCGAATTATGATCTTGACTTATTGGAGTTACTACTTCAAATTTTTTTCTCTTATCCCAATCTCTTCTTTGTACATCTACAATTTTTGTTATTTATAAAAAGAAGAGATTTGATAATATGGATGAATGCTGAATTTTCCTTTAAGATGAACTCTGCGTAAATATTTTAGCATACTTAATTTTGAATGATAAAATCTTTGTATGATCAATGATAATATAGATGAGTGATGTATGATCAATGATAAAATCTTTTTATGATAAATTATGTGCTTCAAGTCTCATTCCCTTTTTGTTGATGACAAAGGGGGAGAAAAGTGATGACTTATATCATTTTAATAGCATGACTTATATGAATTGCAAAAGCTTGTGTGATATGAATGTCTTATATGCCTTGCAAAATCCTTGAGAATATCACAAGATTGATTGATCATATTGAAAGCATGCCTTACATCGATATCATGAAATTCATGTTGAAAATCTTTATCTCCTATCGTAGTAAAAATTGTCCCATATCATTTGACTTATGATTTTCATCGAAGTTTCGCATTTACTATTGCTTAATGAGAATAACGATAAGCTCTACGGTTAGATCTTATCGGTTTATGCTTGAATTCAATGGATGCAATTCAAGTGTTTTTATCTTCTCATAATATGGCATATAGATAGGGGGAGTTATGTTTAACTCCGTCATCAATTGATTGTAATCATCAAAAAGGGGGAGATTGTTGAATCTCGGATTTTGATGATGAAATCAATTGATGGGTTAATTGATCTAATCCATATTATTGAGTTAAGTGTGCAGGATTAACTACGATAACCATAAAACACAAAGCAAGAGAACCGGAGTCAAGATCGATGGACGTTTAAGAGTCCGAAGAATCGTCGGAGATGCTGCCGGAACCAACCGAGAAGAAATCGGGAACCTATCGGAATTTTCGGAAGTTCGCCGAAGAGATCGTCAGAGGTTCACGGAGATCACCGAGAAGGCTCGGCTACTCGTTAAAGTCATCACAAGATCGGGAGCTTGATGGGAGTCCGTCGGAAGAAGCTCGTCGGAAAGCTCGCCGAAACAAGACTCGACGTTCGCGGTTGAAAGCTTGCTTAGGATGTGTTTTTGTTATGTAGTTCACTTGTAATTAGGATTAGGATTAAGAGATAATCCTATATCCTGGTTAGGGGCCAACTGGGCCCAAAGTCAGATATGGTTTGGGCTTAAATTAAGCCAAACCAGTGAAATCGGAGTGCCAGGCGGTGGCACCGCCCAGCACCCGAGAGCTGGGCGGTGACACCTCCTTGGCTGGGCGGTTGCATCGTCCAGCACCCGAGCGCTGGGCGGTGGCATCGCCTGGCTGGGCGGTGGCACCTCCAGCACCGGGAACCCTAAGAGAATTCAAATTTTGGAGCCCCAAAATTTGAATCCTCTTGAGGCCTATAAATACCCCTCAAATCTCAGCTGAGGTAACAACTTTTAAGAAGCATTTTGATTGAGAGAAAAGTCTTAGAAAGTCTTAGCAAGTCTTGTTTTCAATTTGCTAGAGAGTTCTCCTCCTCCTTTCTTATTGAAAATTTGTAAGAGGTTGAGCTGGTTGTAAAAGGTTGTAAGAGGGGTGTTTACCCTTCCATTTCAAGAGATTTGCTAGTGGAAGGTGGGAGCCTCATCGAAGAGGGGCATCGCAAGCGGAGTAGGTCATTTAACCGAACCACTCTAAAAATCGGCGTAATCTCTGGTTTGCATTTTTTTATTGTCATTTACATTACTGCAAATCTTCTTACTGCTTTAGTTCCTTATTACCCTTGCTGCGCAATTTTAAGAATACGCTTTCAAATTAAACTTTTCAAGTTCCGTTCTTATCGTATGAAAGATTTTGTTAAAATCGAAGTTTTAATCCGCTGCACTAATTCACCCCCCCCCCCTCTTAGTGCCGCTCCGATCCTAACAATCTCAAGTATGGCATATAGACAGGGGGAGTTAAGGTTAACTCTATTATCAATTGATTGTCATCATCAAAAAGGGGGAGATTGTTGAATCTCGAATTTTGATGATGAAGTCAATTGTCATTTGTTGTCTAATCTATGTGTTAAGATAAGTGTGCAGGATTAACTACGATGAAAGTAAGACATGCAGCAGGAGTTGCACCGGAGTCATGACAATGATCACGTTGGGAGTTCGAGAGCTCGACGGAAGTTCGGACAGTCGTCGGAGGTTCTGCAGGAACAAATCCGAGAAGTCCATAAGCTTGCCAAAGAAGCTCGTCGGAACTCGCCAAGTGGATCGTCGCAAGTCCAGGAGTTTGCCGGAAGTCCGCAGGAGAATCACCGAGGGTTCATTGGATGATCGACGGAAGTTCGCCGGAAACTCGCCGGAAGAAGCGATTGACGCACCGAAGCAAGTTGCAGAAATTGTCTTAGGATTTATCGTAGTTAGCACTAATGATTAAGTTGAAAAATGGGAGGTGCTGTGGGAGGTGCAACCGCCCAAGCCAGGAGGTAGCACTGCTTGGGCTAAGTCTCCCAGGGAGACTGGGCGGTGCAACCGCCCCAGCCAGGAGGTGCAACCGCTTGGGCTCAGTCTCCGAGTGAGACTGGGCGGTGCAACCTCTCCTGACAAGAGGTGGCATCGCCTGAGCTCAAGTTTCGAGCTCTGCCAGGCGGTGCAACCGCCCCAGTCAGGAGGTGCAACCGCCTGAGCTCGGTCTTCGAGCTCGGGCAGAGAGGTGCAACCGCCCCTGACAGAGGTGGCACCGCCAAGAGGCTCAGTCTTCGAGCTCTGCCAGTGTTAGAACCCTTGCAGATTCTAAACTTGGGGTTGATCTCTTTAGGGGATCGGCCTCCTTGGAACTCTATAGGGGTTCCTCCCTCCAAGTTGCTGCTCAAAGGCTGTAGAAAAGATTCATCTATTGCTTATCAAAAGAGGTGGAATACATGACTATTTATAGGGCTTCTAAACCCTAACTCCTAATAGGACTCTTACTTAAGACTCCTACTTCTAAACAACTCCTAATATGACTCCTACTTCTAACCAACTCCTAATAGGACTCCTACTCAAGACTCCTATTCCTTTACAACTCCTAATTCTTCTATAAGAAAAAACCTCCTACATGAATGCCCCTCTCAATTAGGACTCTCCTAGCTAGAGTCCTAACAGAATGTCCCTCTCAATTAGGACTCTCCTAGCTAGAGTCCTAACAGTTTTACATGAATGTCCCTCTCAATTAGGACTCTCCAAGCTAGTCCTAACAGACCCGCCCTCTTCAAATCAGCCTTGTCCTCGAGGCTGATGATTCGTGAATTCTGGGAATTTGATCTTCAAGTCGTCATAGTTCTCCCAAGTGGCATCTTCTATTGGTAGGTTCGTCCACTGTATTAGCACTTCATTAGTGGGTCATCGTCGTCGAGTCACGATCCGTCGATCAATAATGGCACTTGGCTGGGTCTTGAGTTCTCTTTGGGTAGTCATATTTGGTGGGTGGCTTTGGGCTGTCTCCAAGCACCTATTTAAAACTTTCGTCTGGCCGTCGGGTTGTGGGTGATATGCCATACTCCTTTCCAATTTAGTACCCTTATAGTGTAATTCTTTTGAGTCTCAATTGTGATGAGCCATGGGGCTTGGTTCTTCCTCCAATTTTTTTATAATCTTACTAGTCCCTGAATCTTCCTGCCATTCCATCTTAATATCCTTAAGAAAGTCGCTGGTCGGAAGTGAAACGGCACAAACTTCAACTTGCTCGGGTAGTTGCGAAAGCACATCTGCAAGAACATTCTCTTTCCCCTTTTTGTAAGTTATTTCATAATCAAATTCAAGAAGTTTTATTACCCTTTTTTGCTGCTTAGGGGATGATATTTTTCGCTCAAAAAAGTACTTGAGGCTTTTATGGTCGGTTTTAATTTAAAAACGTCGGCCAATCAAGTAGGGTCTCCACCTCATTGCTGCGCGCACAATGGCGAGCATCTCCTTATCATATGTTGACTTATTTTGATGGGAGGGAGATAATACATTGCTAGTGTATATGAGTGGTTGACCATCTTGCATGAGAATGACTCCAATTCTGACTCCAGATGCATCGGCCTCAATAACGAAGGGTTGGTTGAAATCTGGTAGTGTTAGCGCCAGCGTCGTCGTTATGGCTGCCTTAAGTTTGTCGAAGGCAGTGGAGGCTCTATCTGACCATTGGAAGACATCTTTTTCCAGTAAGGAAGTAAGTGGTGCACTGATCTTTCCATAGTTTTTCACGAACTTACGGTAGTAGCCTGTTAAACCCAAAAAGCCATGTAGCAATTTTATGTTCCTCGGGGTAGGCCAGTTTTGCATTGCTTCAATTTTGAAGGGGTCCACCGTCACACCTTCCTCTTATATGATATGCCCAAGATATTTCACCTTTTGTTAAAGAAAGTAAAAATTCGTAGTGGCCATTGTGTGTTCGAAAGGCGGTTTTCGGTATGACTTCTTCATACACTCGTATTTAATAATACCCGGATCGAAGGTCCAGCTTTGCGAAGATTTGTGCTCCCTTTCATCTAGCAATTCATCTGCTATTGGAATAAGGTATTTGTTCTTGATGGTTATGCCATTGAGAGCTCGATAATCAATGCATATTCGCCATGTTCCGTCCTTCTTGTGTACAAGTAGCACCGGTGAAGAGTAGAGGTTTAAACTTGGCTGAATAACTCCTGTTTCGAGCATCTCTTTTACAATCCTTTCTATTTTATCTTTCTGGAGATGTAGATACTGATATGGCCGAGTATTTACTGGAGGTTTGCCTGAAAGAATCGTTATATAATGATCATGCCGACTGGTAAGAGATAGGTTGTGTGGTTCATCAAATATATCTGAAAATTCAGCAAGCAAAGGAAGTAGGTTTGGATCTTCAAATTGTATTGGCTCTCCCTTAGTTTTATGCTCAAGTTGTATAAAAAATCTGCTGCATGCTTTATGCAAAACCTTCTCCATTTGTTGTGTGCAAATCGTTGTTATGTCAGCCCCACGTTTCCCGTTCAGTATCACCTATTTCTCCTTACTATAAAATTTCATAATTAGTTGCATAAAATTCCAAGAAATATCACCTAATTTTGTCAACCATTTAATTATAAACATGGCCATATGATCATCAGGAGGGACAAGGAAGAAATCTGCAATTATCTCTTGGTCCTGCAGCAATAGTTTCTCCTGCGGGCGCCTACGATCACAATTCAAAATCCGTCCATTGACGACCTTAACGTCAAACCTGCTATAATTCTCAGTAGGTAAGGCCATCTGAATAGAAACCTTACTGTTTATAAAGTTATTAGAACTACCCGTGTCGATGAGAACAGTGATCGGTTGTTGTTTGAGAAGGCCTCCAACTTTCATCGTTTCCGGGTTTGATTAGCCGGCTAGTGCATGTACCGTAACTTCAGTCGATTGTGGCTCTTCTTCTGTATCTTCTTCTTCATGTTCAATGCTCTCTTCTGGATGTTCAATGACCTCTTCTTCTATTGGTTCAATCATAAGAAGTCTCCCTTTACTACAGCGATGCTCACGGCTCCACGGCTCGTCAGAATGCCAACATAACCCCTTCGCATATCGCTCCCGAAGCTCTTCTCTTGTTAACCTTTACGGTGTAGGGACTTGGTTGATACTATGGGGGGCTGAGGGCTTCAATATTACAGGTTGAGGAGCGAACCTAGTCCTCCGAGCTTCATGGTTCAATTGCTCCTCTTGATGTCGTGCGAAAGAGATGGCTGCCATCAGCGTATACGGTTGTCGCGCTTTAACTTCTCCTCGGATCTCTGGCTTCAAGCCCTCAATGAAGGTCCTCAATAGCTGTTTTTGAGACCAATCATGAGTTTGATTAGATAACCTTTCAAACCTGGTTTGGTACTCCTGAATGGTGGAAGTTTGTCGGATCTTTGCTAGTTGTCCATCAATATTCTCGTAATCGGTTGGTCTGAAGCGGATCAGCAGTCCTTCTTTTAATTGTTGCCATGAAAAGACTCCATAAGTATGCTCAAACCAGTCAAACCACTGTATAGCATCCCCTTCAAGATGTATAGCTGCAATTTTCACCATAGATGCATCCGCGATTTTGTGGTACTGAAAATATCGCTCCGCGTGCGAGATCTAACCAATTGGGTCTCCTTCTTCCCATCTTGGGAAGTCCACTCTCATGCATGGATAGTTGGGTTCAGTCATAGAGCCTCCCCTCCCTTGGAACTCATCTCTTCGAGCCTGGTGTGATTGGGCAAAGCTCTCTCCGTGATATGATTTTTTCGGGCTTAGTGGTCGGCCCAATATGAGTTCGGTAAAGAGCATCCGAATCTTATCCTCCATTTGCGCCTCCAAGGCTTTGAATTTAGCATTGATTGCCTCCTTAGATGTCATAGTATATGCCTCCAAATCTATGATGTTAAGATCTCTCTTTTGTTGTCAGGTTAAAGGCATGTATAGTTGAGAGAAGTGATGGTCGAAAGGATTGGTGGATCGATGGATGTAGGCTACGATTTAGGCTTATTTTGTGACTGTTTTGGGTGCAGTTTGAGGGTGTGGTTTAGTGGAGTTTTAGGGCTATGTATGAATGTTTTGGATCTATGGTAGATGGTAGCAAAGGTTTGATAGAAATCAGTGGAGGTTGCAGCAAGTATGTGCTGTCTTGTAAGAATAGAATTGTCGTCCAAGAAACAATGGTTTCTCGACGTAATTTCCACCAAAAACTTGAGAGAATTGAGGAGGGAATTGATAGCAAAATCATAGTTTATATGACAGCAAGGATATCTAATTTAATCAAGAAAATTTGGGCCGTATAACAGCAAGGAAATTGGTGCAAGTTGCGATTGCAGAATTCTCGTCGAAAAATTTCAGCAGGTTACGACGAAAATTTGCAGCAAAATAAAATTGTTTTTAGAGATGAATTTCTTAATAGATCAATCTTAGATGGAAGCCAAGATGATCTATGAAGTGTATAAGAAGTTTCATTCAAAAAAGATTACAAATAGATGTGTTAAGGCAACAATATGCGGTTGAAATTTTCTGCAGCACAGATTTTTAGTTATAGCAGATTGGACATAAAAGATCAGTGGTTTATATTGAGAATTTTTTGATGAAAACAAAGGGAAATCTACTGTTAGGAAGTGTCAAAGCTGTCATAAAAATTTCGTAGAGATTTGGATAGAAACAATATAGTATCAAGATCAAACAAACAGTGCTATGCGGCTGAAATTATACAGTACAGATTTTCAAGTATAGCAAATTAGACGTAAAAGATCAATGGTTTCTATTGAGAATTTTTTGAAAAAACCAAAGTGAAATCTGCTGTTAGGAAGTGTCAAAGATGTCATAAAAATTTCATAGAAATTTGGATAGAAAAAGCACAGTAGTAAGATCAAACAGATGGTACTATTCGGCTGGAATTCTGCAATGTATATTTCGTCGTAGAGATGAAAACTTTGTGACGAAAGGTTTATGCAGCAATATAGAAACAGTTATTTTTTTTTGATTTTCGAATAAGGATAACTAAATTACAGCAGCATTAAGGTAGAAAACCAGAACCTGTTGCAATTCACGGGGAGATCAAAGGATGATCCGTGGTGGTGGAGATGATGGCGAAATTCGGCGATGATCTTTTAAGCAATTGTGGGAATTGCTTTGGACGGTTGTGGAGGGTTGATGGATGGCTGTGGAAGGGCAGCGAGACGCCAAGAACGCTACTCTGATACCAAGTGTTAGAACCCTTGCAGATTCTAAACTTGGGGTTGATCTCTTTAGGGGATCGGCCTCCTTGGAACTCTATAGGGGTTCCTCCCTCCAAGTTGCTGCTCAAAGGCTGCAGAAAAGATTCATCTATTGCTTAGGAAAAGAGAAGGAATATATGGCTATTTATAGGGTTTCTAAACCCTAACTCCTAATAGGACTCCTACTTAAGACTCTAACTTCTAACCAACTCCTAATAGGACTCCTAGTCAAGACTCCTATTCTCTTACAACTCCTAATTCTTCTCTAAGAAAACACCTCATACATGAATGCCCCTCACAATTAGGACTCTCCAAGCTAGAGTCCTAACAGAAATCTACTGTTAGGAAGTGTCAAAGCTATCATAAAAATTTCGTAGAGATTTGGATAGAAACAATATAGTACCAAGATCAAACAACAGTGCTATGCGGCTGAAATTTTACAGTGTAGATTTTCAAGTATAGCAGATTAGACGTAAAAGATCAATGGTTTATATTGAGAATTTTTTGAGAAAACCAAAGGGAAATCTGCTGTTAGGAAGTTTCAAAGATGTCATAAAAATTTCGTAGAGATTTGGATAGAAAAAACATAGTAGCAAGATCAAATAGACGGTACTATACGGTTGGAATTCTGCAATGTATTTTCCGTCGTAGAGATTAAAACTTTATAATGAAAAGTTTATGCAGCAATATAGGAATAATTTTTTTGGGATTTTCAAATAAGGATAACTAAATTGCAGCAGCAGTAAGGTAGAAAACCAGAACCTGTTGCAATTCACGGGGAGATCAAAGGATGATCCGTGGTGGTGGAGATGACGGCGGAATTTGGCAACGATCTCTTAAGCAATTGTGGGAATTGCTTTGGGCGGTTGTGGAGGGTTGATGGATGGCAGTGGAAGGGCAGGGAGATGCCAAGAACGCTGCTCTGATACCAGGTGTTAGAACCTTTGCAGATTCTAAACTTGGGGTTGATCTCTTTAGGGGATCGGCCTCCTTGGAACTCTATAGGGTTTCCTCCCTCCAAGTTGCTGCTCAAAGGCTGCAGAAAAGATTCATCTATTGCTTATCAAAAGAGGTCGAATACATAACTATTTATAGGGCTTCTAAACCCTAACTCCTAATAGGACTCTTACTTAAGACTCCTACTTCTAAACAACTCCTAATATGACTCATACTCAAGACTCCTACTTCTAACCAACTCCTAATAGGACTCCTACTCAAGACTCCTATTCCATTACAACTCCTAATTCTTCTATAAGAAAAAACCTCCTACATGAATGCCCCTCTCAATTAGGACTCTCCTAGCTAGAGTCCTAACAGAATGTCCCTCTCAATTAGGACTCTCCTAGCTAGAGTCCTAACAGTTTTACATGAATGTCCCTCTCAATTAGGACTCTCCAAGCTAGGGTCCTAATAGCCAGGCGGTGCAACCGCCCCAGTTAGGAGGTGCAACCGCCTGATCCCGGAATTCCGGGAATTGACAATTTTGAGCTCCAAATTTGAACTGGGTTGGGGCCTATAAATACCCCACCCATTCAGCACTGAAAGGAAGGAACTTACACTCGAAATCTTGATATCTTTCTGTGATTCTTAGAGCTCAAAACTGTTGTAAAGGCCAAAAGTTCTCCTCCTTCTGTTCTTCAAAGGTTGAGTTGTAAAGAGAGGATAGAAAACTTCTGTAAGGGTTGTCTCCTAAGCCTGTCAAAAGGAGTGAATCTGTAAAAGGATGGTTGACCTTCGCCTATTGAAGGAAGGCCTCTAGTTGACGTCGGTGACCTCGTCGGTGGAGGAAGCGAAAAGTGGAGTAGGTCCAGATTGACTGAACCACTCTAAATCTCGGTTTGCATTTCCTTTGAGCATTTTACCTTCACTACAAACTTCTTAATAGCTTACTGCCTTCTGCGATTTTACGAACAAGTTTCTAAGTTCAGAACTTTCCGAATCTGCGTTTAGACGTAAATCGTTTTTCTGTACGATCATCATATTTCAGTTTACGTTTATGTTTTGATTTAAATCATAACTGTTTACTGCCTTCTGCGATCTTACGAACAAGTTTCTAAGTTCAGAACTTTCCAAATCTGCGTTTAGACGTAAATCGACTTTTATCGTACGAACATCGCATTTCAGTTTGCGCTTGTATTCTACTTTCCATCATAAATTGCAAACTGCCTTCATAGATCTATTTTAACATCTTCTCGCTTAATCTCAAGTTAAAGTAATCTTAGAATCGGCTTACATATCGTAATCATTTTTATCGAACGAACGCAGCTTTCGTTTTAATCGCTGAAAAATTTTTGCTGTACTAATTCACCCCCCCCCCCCCTCTTAGTGCTCTTGATCCTAACAGATGAGTCAAGTGAATTATTATAGAGATAATAATTCATTTAGTTAGAAGGAGTTCTGATGGGTATGACTCACGGCCAGCTCGATATTAGGCCTAGAGGATCACACACATATGGTAGGCATTGCGATGATTAGAGGTTCGGATATGAGATATCCGACGGAGCCCTTGTCTTATTGGATGCAGATCCAATACCCACTAGGGGAGGACCCATTAGGTTTTGACAGGGGACCTCTATAAATAGGAGGGATTCAGAGCCTCATAGGCTAGAGTCTTTGCCCACCTTTCCTATTCTCCTCTCCCTCTCCACCTCAGAGCAGGCTTAGAGTTTTGAGGAGCGTCGTCGCAACCCTGCTGTGTGGATCACCGCTAGAGAGGAGGACGCTTGACCTCCTTCACCCTCTCCTAAGGATCTGCAAGGAAATAGGGATATACGATCTCCCTAGGTAACACAATCTACTCTATACGCAGTTTTAAGTTTCGCGGATTTTGCGCACTAATCTTTGCACGACGACGAAGATTTTGTTTGGGAATCAGGGATTTTTTTTTCTTGTTCTTCCGCTGCGCATATGATGTCGCCCCCAAGATTTACCAACAGTTGATTCGGTAGGTTAGTTGTTACACACTTAGTGGATTTCGACTTCCATGACCACCATCCTGCTATCTTAATTGACCAACACCCTTTTTGGTGTCTGGATTAGCGCACAGTTGGGCACCGTAACCTGACTTCCGGTTCATCCCGCATCGCCAGTTCTGCTTACCAAAAATGGCCCACTTGGAGCTCTCGATTCCGTGATGCGGCTCAATGAAGCAGCCACGCCGTCCTACCTATTTAAAGTTTGAGAATAGGTCGAGGGCGTTACGCCCCCGATGCCTCTAATCATTGGCTTTACCTGATAGAACTCGCACATGGGCTCCAGCTATCCTGAGGGAAACTTCGGAGGGAACCAGCTACTAGATGGTTCGATTAGTCTTTCGCCCCTATACCCAAGTCAGATGAACGATTTGCACGTCAGTATCGCTTCGGGCCTCCACTAGAGTTTCCTCTGGCTTCGCCTTGCTCAGGCATAGTTCACCATCTTTCGGGTCCCAACATGCATGCTCCAACTCGAACCCTTTATAGAAGATCGGGGTCAGCCGGCGGTGCAACCCCTCGAGAGGGTTCCCGCCCATTAGCTTCCTTGTACCTTCCGGGTTTCCGCACCCGTCGACTCGCACGCATGTCAGACTCCTTGGTCCGTGTTTCAAGACGGGTCGAATGGGGAGCCCATTGGCCGATGCCTAGGTCACGTGTGTACCCCGTGGGGCACGCCGATGGCGCACGTCATGTCGTCGACCGCATCGACGGTATCCCCTCGAACGAATGATCCGTCCGGGCTTTCGCCGTCGTTGTAGCCCGCATCGATCCGCACCCCGAGCCGAGCGGCGGACCGGCTAACCGCCATTCCACATCCGACCGAGGTGCATCAACGGCCCCCATCCGCTTCCTTCCCCATAATTTCAAGCACTCTTTGACTCTCTTTTCAAAGCCCTTTTCATCTTTCCCTCATGGTACTTGTTCGCTATCGGTCTCTCGCCCATATTTAGCCTAGGACGGAATTTACCGCTCGATTGGGGTTACATTCCCAAATAACCCGACTCTTCGATAGTGCCTCGTGGTGTGATAGGGTCCGAGCCGGATGGGGCTCTCACCCTCCCCGGCACCCCTTTCCAGGGGACTTGGGCTCGGTTCGTCGCTAAGGACGCGGACGCTTCTCAAGACTACAATTCAAACAACGCAGCTGCCTGATTCTCAAGCTGGGCTGATCCCAGTTCGCTCACCGTTACTAAGGGAATCCTTGTAAGTTTCTTCTCCTCCACTAATTTATATGCTTAAATTCAGCGTGTAGCCCCACTTGACCTGGGGTCGCGGTCCATGGCATCGACTCGCACCACGACTTGGGTCCTCGAGGCCTCGCCCGGGTCCCGAAGGCACGATGTACGGCTCGCATAAGGCATCCACCATGCATCATGTTCGACAACCACCGACGGCCCGCTCTTCGGCCAACCGCACCTTTCGGCATGGGGGGCCATCCTCCACGTTCGCCCCCTCCCCCCAAGGGGGCAACAACGAAGCGTCGAAAGCATGACGCCCAAGCAGGCATGCCCTTAGCCGGATGGCCTCGGGCATAACTTGCATTTAAAGACTCAATGGTTCACAGGATTCTACAATTCACACCAGGTATCACATTTTGCTACGTTCTTCATCGATGCGAGAGCCGAGATATCCGTTGCCGAGAGTCATCCAATGGGGTCACCATCCGAATTGTAGCCTCCTGCATGTAGCGAGGCCCTCCGACTTCGATGTTCATGTTCCTTGGCGCTATCCGTGCCGGGGTTGGTAGTTCATCCCCTCGGTCGTCCCACCCGAGGGCGAACCGACATTCAGGGTGTTGTCGGGACGAGCCCGATGAGCAATCGTTGATGCATTCACGGTCGTCCTCATCAGTGGGTCTCGATAATGATCCTTCCGCAGGTTCACCTACGGAAACCTTGTTACGACTTCTCCTTCCTCTAAATGATAAGGTTTAGTGGACTTCTCGCGACGTCGCTGGCGGCGAACCGCCCCCGTCGCCTCGATCCGAACACTTCACCGGACCATTCAATTGGTAGGAGCGATGGGCGGTGTGTACAAAGGGCAGGGACGTACTCAATGCGAGCTGATGACTCGCGCTTACTAGGATTTTTTTTTTTGGGTAAGTCGCTTACTAGGAATTCCTTGTTGACGACCAACAATTGCAATGATCTATCCCCATCACGATGAAATTTTTAAAGATTACCCGGGCCTGTCGACCAAGGCTATAGACTCGTTGAATACATCAATATAGCGCGCGTGCGGCCCAAAACATTTAAGGGCATCATAGACTTGTTATTGCCTCAAACTTCCGTGGCCTAAACGGCCATAGTCCCTCTAAGAAGCTGGCCGCAGAGGGATGCCTCCGCGTAGCTAGTTAGCAGGCTGAGGTCTCGTTCGTTATCAGAATTAACCAGACAAATCGCTCCACCAACTAAGAACGACCATGCACCATGTTATAACCCTTGCAGATTCTAAACTTGGGGTTGATATATTTAGGGGATCGGCCTCCTTGGAACTCTATAGGGGTTCCTCCCTCCAAGTTGCTGCTCAAAGGCTGCAGAAAAGATTCATTTATTGCTTATCAAAAGAGGAGGAATACATGGCTATTTATAGGGTTTCTAAACCCTAACGCATAATAGGACTCCTACTTCTAACCAACTCCTAATAGGACTTCTATTCAAGACTCATATTCCTTTACAACTCCTAATTCATCTGTAAGAAACAACCTCCTAACCCTAGCTGGCCTCTTCACCTCTTTAAAAGGGGTTGGCTTAGGTAGGTTTTACATGAATGTCCCTCTCAATTAGGACTCTCCTAGCTAACGTCCTAACAAACCCGCCCTCTTCAAATCAGCCTTGTCCTCGAGGTTGACGATTCATGAATTTTGGGAATTTGATCTTCAAGTCGTCATAGTTCTCCCAAGTGGCATCATCTATTGGTAGGTTCACCCACTGTATTAGCACTTTAGTAGTGGGTAATCATCATCGAGTCAAGATCCGTCGATCAATAATGGCACTTGGCTGGGTTTGGAGTTCTCCTTGGATAGTCATATTTGGTGGGTGGCTTTGGGCTGTCTCTAAGCACCTATTTACAACTTTTGTCTGGCCGTTGATTTGTGGGTGATATGCCATACTACTTTTCAATTTAGTACCCTGTATAGGGAATAACTTTGTCCAAAATCTGCTCGTGAAGATGCAAGTAGAATTTATCATAAGCACAATGCGTCCCTTATAGTGTAATTCTTTTGAGTCCTAATTGTAACGAGCCATGGAGCGTGGGGCTTCCTCCAATTTTTTTATAATCTTACTAGTCTCTGAATCTTCCTACCATTCCATCTTAATATCCTCAAGGAAGTCGCTGGTCGGAAGTGAAATGGCCGAAACTTCAGCTTGCTCGGGTAGTTACGAAAGCGCATCTGCAAGAACATTCTCTTTCCCCTTTTTGTAAGTTATTTCATAATCAAATCCAAGAAGTTTTGTTACCCATTTTTGCTGCTCAGGGGATGATATCTTTCACTCTAAAAAGTACTTGAGGCTTTTATAGTCGGTTTTAATTTGAAATCGTCGACCAATCAAGTAGGGTCTCCACCTCGTTGCTGCGCGCACAATGGCGAGCATCTCCTTATCATATGTTGACTTATTTTGATGGGAGGGAGATAATTCCTTGCTAGTGTATACGAGTGGTCGACCATCTTGCATGAGAATGGCTCCAATTCCGACTCCAGATGCGTCGGCCTCAATAATGAAGGGTCGATTGAAATCTGGTAGTGTTAGCACCAACGTCGTCGTCATGGCTGCCTTAAGTTTGTCGAAGGCAGCGGAGGCTCTGTTTAGCAATTGGAAGACATCTTTTTCCAGAAAGAAAGTAAGTGGTGCATTGATCTTTCCATAGTTTTTCATGAACTTACGATAGTATCCTGTTAAACCAAGAAAGCCATGTAGCAATTTTATGTTCCTCGGGGTAGGCCACTTTTGCATTGCTTCAATTTTGAAGGGGTCCACTATCACACCTTCCTCTGATATGATATGCCCAAGATATTCCACCTTGTGTTGAAGAAAGCAAAAATTCATAGTGTTAGAACCCGGATGTCTTCAATTTTATGTTCACACGTTGTTGAAGAAAGCACCAACGTCGTTGTGTGTTCAAAAGGTGGTTTTCGGTATGTCTTCTTCGCATACTCATATTTGATGATACCCAGATCAAAGGTCCAGCTTTGTGTTAGAACCCTTGCAGATTCTAAACTTGGGGTTGATCTCTTTAGGGGATCGGCTTCCTTGGAACTCTATAGGGGTTCCTCCCTCCAAGTTGCTGCTCAAAAGCTGCAGAAAAGTTTCATCTATTGCTTATGAAAAGAGAAGGAATACATGGCTATTTATAGGGCTTCTAAACCCTAACTCCTAATAGGACTCCTACTTAAGACTTTTACTTCTAACCAACTCCTAATAGGACTCCTAGTCAAGACTCCTATTCCCTTACAACTCCTAATTCTTCTCTAAGAAAAAACCTCCTACATGAATGCCCCACTCAATTAGGACTCTCCTAGCTAGAGTCCTAACAGAATGTCCCTGTCAATTAGGACTCTCCTAGCTAGAGTCCTAACAATTTTACATGAATGTCCCTCTCAATTAGGATTGTCTAAGCTAGAGTCCTAACAGACCCGCCCTCTTCAAATCAGCCTTGTCCTCGAGGCTGATGATTCGTGAATTCTGGGAATTTGATCTTCAAGTCGTCATAGTTCTCCCAAGTGGCATCTTCTATTGGTAGATTCGCCCACTGTATTAGCACTTCATTAGTGGGTCATCGTCGTCGAGTCACGATCCGTCGATTAATAATGGCACTTGGCTGGGTCTGGAGTTCTCTTTGGGTTGTCAAATTTGGTGGGTGGCTTTGGGCTGTCTCGAAGCACCTATTTAAAACTTCCGTTTGGCTGTTGGTTTGTAGGTGATATATCATACTCCATTTCAATTTAGTACCCTACATATGGAATAACCTTGTCCAAAATCTGCTCTTGAAGATGCAAATGGAATTTGTCACAAGCACAATGCGTCCCTTATAGCATAATTCTTTTGAGACCCTATTGTCATGAGCTACGGAGCTTGGTGCTTCCTCCAATTTTTTTATAATCTTACTAGTCTCTGAATCTTCCTGCCATTCCATCTTAATATCCTCAAAGAAGTCGCTGGTCGGAAGTGAAATGGCCAAAACTTCAGCTTGCTCGGGTAGCTGCGAAAGCGCATCTGCAAGAACATTCTCTTTCCCCTTTTTGTAAGTTATTTCATAATCAAATCCAAAAAGTTTTATTACCCAGTTTTGCTGCTCAAGGGATGATATCTTTCGCTCCAAAAAGTACTTGAGGCTTTTATTGTCGGTTTTAATTTGAAATCGTCGACCAATCAAGTAGGTTCTCCACCTCGTCGCTAGTGTATGCGAGTGGTCGACCATCTTGCATGAGAATTGCTCCAATTCTGACTCCAGATGCGTCGGCCTCAATAATGAAGGGTCGGTTGAAATCTAGTTGTGTTAGCACCGGCATCATCGTCATGGCTGCCTTAAGTTTGTCGAAGGCAGCGGAGGCTCTGTCCAACCATTGGAAGATATCTTTTTTCAGAAAGAAAGTAAGTGGTGCACTGATCTCTCCAGAGTTTTTCACGAACTTGCAATAGTAGCCTATTAAACCCAAAAAGCCATGTAGCAATTTTATGTTCCTCGGGGTCAGCCAGTTTTGCATTGCTCCAATTTTGAAGGGGTCTACTACCACACCTTCCTCTGATATGATATGCCCAAGATATTCCACCTTCTTATGAAGAAAGCAAAAATTCATAGTGGTTGTTGTGTGTTCAAAAGGTGGTTTTCGGTATGTCTTCTTCGCATACTCGTATTTGATGATACCCGGATCGAAGGTCCAGATTTGTGAAGATTTGTGCTCCCTTAGCAACTCATCTACTATTGGAATAGGGTATTTATCCTTGATGGTTATGCCATTGAGAGCTCGGTAATCAACACATAATCGCCATATTCCATCCTTCTTTCGTATGAGGAGCACCGATGAAGAGTAGGGGCTGCAACATGGTCGAATAACTCCTATTTTGAGCATCTCTTTTACAACTGTTTCTATTTCATCCTTCTGGAGGTGTGGATATTGATATGGTTGAGCATTTGCTGGATATTTGCCTGGAAGAATTATTATACAATGATAATGCCGATGGGTAAGAGGTAGGTTGCGCGGTTCGTCAAATATATCTGAAAATTCAGCAAGCAAAGGAAGTAGATTTGGATCTTCAAATTTTGTTGGCTCTCCCTTAGTTTGTTGCTCAAGTTGTACCAAAAATCTGCAGCATGCTTTATGCAAAACGTTCTCCATTTGTTGTGTGCAAATCGTCGTTACGTCGCCCTCACGTTTCCCGTGCAGTATCACCTGTTTCTCCTTGCTTAAAATTTTATAATTAGTTGTATAAAATTCCAAGAAATATCACCTAATGTCATCAACCATTTAATTCTGAGTATGGCCTCATGATCATCAAGAGGGAGGAGAAAGAAATCTGCAATTATCTCTTGGTCCTGCAACAACAGTTTCACCTGCGGGCACCTATGATCACACTCAAAATCCTTCCGTTGGCGACCTTAACGACAAACCTGCTGCAATTCTCAATAGGTAAGTTCATATAGACAGCAACCTTACTATTTAGGAAGTTATTAGTGCTGCCCGTGTCGATGAGAACAGTGATCGGTTGTTGTTTGAGAAGGCCTCCAACTTTCATCGTTTGTGGGATTGAGTAGCCAACTAGTGTATGTACCGTAACTTTGGTCGGTTGTGGCTCTTCTTCTACATCTTCTTCTTCCTGTTTAAGGCTCTCTTTTGGATGTTCAATGACCTCTTCTTCTATCGGTTCAATCATAAGAAGTCCCCCGTTACTACAGCGATGCTCACGGCTCCATGGCTCGTCACAATGCCGACATAACCCCTTCGCATATCGCTCCCGAAGCTCTTCTCTTGTTAACCTCTTTGGTGTAGGGACTTGGTCGATAGTAGGGGGAGCTAAGGGCTTCAATATTACTGGTTGAGGAGCGACCCTAGTCCTCCGAGCTTCATGGTTCAATTGCTCCTCTTGATGTCGTGCGAAAGAGATGGCTGCCATAAGCGTATACGGTTGTCGCGCTTTAACTTCTCCTCGGATCTCCGGCTTCAAGCCCTCAATGATGGTTCTCAATAGCTGTTTTTGAGACCAATCATGCATTTGATTAGATAACCTTTCAAACCTGGTTTGGTACTCCTGAATGGTAGAGGTTTGTCGGATCTTTGCTAGTTGTCCGTCAATATTCTCGTAATCGGTTGGTCTGATGCGGATCAGCAGTCCTTCTTTGAATTATCGCCATGAAAGGACTCCATAAGTATGTTCAAACTAGTCAAACCACTGTATAGCATCCCCTTCAAGATATATAGCTGCAATTTTCACTATAGATGCATCCACGATTTTATGGTACCGAAAATATCGCTCCGCGCACGAGATCCAACCAATTGGGTCTCCTTCTTCCCATCTAGGGATGTCCACTCTCATGCATGGATAGTTGGGGTTGGTCATAGAGCTTCCCCTCTCTTGGAAGTCATATCTTTGGGCTTGGTGAGATTGGGCAAAGCTCTCTCCTTGATATGATTTCTTCGGGCTTAGTGGTCGGCCCAATCTGAGTTCGGTAAAGAGCGTCCGAATCTTA
Organism: Musa acuminata AAA Group; assembly: GCF_036884655.1. Lineage (NCBI taxonomy): Eukaryota > Viridiplantae > Streptophyta > Magnoliopsida > Zingiberales > Musaceae > Musa > Musa acuminata. The sequence goes on along the minus strand of NC_088338.1, from coordinate 29,284,712 downwards.
TCCTACATTCGCGCCTCCAAGGCTTCGAATTTAGCATTGATTGCCTCCTTAGATGCCATAGTATATGCCTCCAAATCTATGATGTTAAGATCTCTCTTTTGTTGTTAGGTTAAAGGCATGTATAGGTTGAGAGAAGTGATGGTCGAAAGGGTTGTGTTAGGATCGGAGCGGCACTAAGAGGGGGGGGTGAATTAGTGCAGCGGATTAAAACTTCAGTTTTGGACAAATCTTTCGTACGATAAAAATAATGTTTCGTTTGAAACCATTTCGATTGCGTTGAAAGCGTACGTAATAAGATGAGGGCAATGAACATAGCAAAGTAAAGGTTTGCAGAAAGATAAATGCATAAACATAAACGCAAACCAGAGATTACGCCGATTTTAAAGTGGTTCGGTCAAATGACCTACATCCACTTGCGAGGCCCCTCTTCGATGAGGCTTCCACCTTCCACTAGCAAATCTCTTGAAAGTGAAGGGTGAATACCCCTCTTACAACTTTTACAAGCGGTTCACTCTCTTACAGATTTTCAACAAGAAAGAAGGAGGTGAACACTAGCAAATTGAAAACAAGACAAGCTAATACTTTTCTAAGGCTTTTCTCTCAAACACTTGCTGCTCAAAAAGTTGTTATCTCAGCTGAGATTTGAGGGGTATTTATAGGCCTCAAGAGGATTCAAATTTGGGCTTCAAAATTTGAATTCTCTTTGGGTTCCCGCTATTGGCGGTGCCACCGCCCAACGCTCGGGTGCTGGAAGGTGCAACCGCCCAGCCAAGGAGGTGTCACCGCCCAGCTCTCGGGTGCTGGGCGGTGCCACCGCCTGGCTCTTATCAGCTCACTGGTTGGGCTCCAAACTTGGTCCAAACCAGTCCGAACTCGGGCCCAATTGGCCCCTACTTGGGTTATAGGATTAACACCTAATCCTAACCCTAATTAACGTGCTAACTATGAATTTAAAGACATTTTCTAAGCTATTATAAAGTCTGCAAGTCAAGACTTCTTTCGACGAGCTTCCGGCGAACTTCCGGTGGTCTTCTGACAAACGCTCGGAAACCATTCTGTGGACTCCCGGCAAGCTCGTAGACTTCACGATTTGATCTCGGCAAGTTCCAACGAGTTTCTTTGGCAAGCTCCGATCTTTCTCGGTGAGCTCCGTGAACTTCTGACGAACCTTTTGGCGAGCTTCCGAAAAACCCTTCGGCAAGCTCCCTACTCATTCTCGGCTAGTTCCGGTAGCATTCCCGACGAGCCTTCGGACTTCCATCGAACTCTTGAACTCCCAACGAATCCTTCGTGCTTGACTCCGGCACTTTGTTTCGCTTTATGTCTTCATCGTTATCGTAGTTAATCCTGCACACACAAGCCAAAACTCTACTCCGATCTAGACAATTATTACAACGCGAATTAACATTCTGTTGCCCGGCACGTCATTGGTTGGCGCTTCGTCCGATTCTTCGATGCATCGTCCTCTCTTGCGGCTTGTTGCCCAATCGGCGGTTGACCTCCGCAACCCCGATATCCTTGGCGCAATTCCACTCTCCTTGGCCCGATGCCTGAAGTCCGAAGCCTTCTGCCGTCCAATACCCTAACGTGATCTCCTCCGGCACAACGTCAATTCCTCCTGCGTTAACTGTCTAATCCTGATCGAGTAGACCTGCATCACTCAAAATACAGTTAAACATCTAAACACAATCAATTAGGTGTTTAATTAGAGTTAGGATTAGGTGTTAATCCTATAACCCAAGTAGGGGCTAATTGGGCCTGAGTTCGGACTGGTTTGAGCCAAGTTTGGAGCTCAACCAATGAGCTGATTTGGCCTAGGCGGTGGCACCGCCTAGACTGGCGGTGGCACTGCCCAGCACCTGAGAGCTGGGCGGTGACACCTCCTGGGCTGGGCGGTTGCACCGTCCAGCACCCGAGCGCTGGGCGATGGCACCGCCTGATTGGGCGGTGGCACCTCCAGCACCGGGAACCCTAAGAGAATTCAAATTTTGGAGCCCAAAATTTGAATCCTCTTGAGGCCTATAAATACCCCTCAAATCTCAGCTGAGGTTACAACTTTTGAGAAGCATTTTGATTGAGAGAAAAGTCTTAGAAAGTCTTAGCAAGTCTTGTTTTCAATTTGCTAGAGAGTTCTCCTCCTTCTTTCCTATTGAAAATTTGTAAGAGGTTGAACTGCTTGTAAAAGGTTGTAAGAGGGGTGTTTACCCTTCCATTTCAAGAGATTTGCTAGTGGAAGGTGGGAGCCTCATCGAAGAGGGGCATCGCAAGTGGAGTAGGTCATTTGACCGAACCACTCTAAAAATCGGCGTAATCTCTGGTTTGCATTTTATTATTGTCATTTACATTACTGCAAATCTTCTTATTGCTTTAGTTCCTTATTACCCTTGCTGCGCAACTTTAAGAATATGCTTTCAAGTTAAACTTTTCAAGTTCCGTTCTTATCGTACAAAAGATTTTGTTAAAATCGAAGTTTTAATCCGCTGCACTAATTCACCCCCCCCTCTTAGTGCCGCTCCGATCCTAACATATTGCTTACTTCATATTGACTCGTAAAGACACATGTACGTTTTATTGTTCCGCGTGTGCTTCCGATATATGCTATTCATTTTTTTTTTGTAAGTAAAAGTAAATTGATTATGTGTAAAGTTTCTACAAATAGCTTTGTCTATACAAGTCATAGACAAAGTCAGGTAACTCATTGAGTACACATGCTGTAGACTTTAACTCCTAACTGTAGCGAACATGTTAAGATGTGCCAAGACTACCAGTGGTTACAGCATTTAACATCATTGCCAAGATCTATAGCTAATAGTAAAATTGAATTTGACAAAAAATATCTCTTTCTCTTCGTGTAAAGTGCTCCATTTTGAGATTGTGCTCCATGCATGATCTTGAGTCTCTAATAATCTCTGTCAAGAGCTGAGCATTGTTTGTGTGTTGATACTCAAAGATTCTGCTACATCTCTCCTTCCATATCCACCAAATTGCACATCTGAAAGTAACCTTTGTCAATTGTGTAAGAGGTCCTTTTCTTGAGAAACTTTGTATGAGGTCGCCTAATTCTTGATGCAAGTTTGGTTGCGGCAACCTATTGAGTTCAAATCGCTGGAGAATCTCCTTCCATATCCATTTAGTATATTCACAAGCAAAATAGAGGTGGTCAATAGTTTCTTCTTGTTGCAAACAAAGGGAGCATCGATTAACATGACAGATACCTCTTCTTTTAATATTATCTATTGTCGGTAGTTTATTAAGAAGGGCCTGCCATGTACATAGGGAATGTCTCTGTGATCCCGGTTTATCCCATGTCCAACTGCTTGGGATCCACTTGTTATTTTTTTGCCTGATTTGATTACAAACGGATGTGACACTAAATTTACCATTGTCATGAGGCCAAATAAGTGTATCTGAAGAGTTGTTCCTGATTGGAATAGCTTTGATAGTTGGCCAAAGTGATATCATTTCAGGAGAAATTGGATTAGGAAGACACCAGGTACCTTTAGCAATGAACTCAGAAACCTTCCAATCTTTGGGAGCCCCAAGGTCTTTTCGTATTCTGTCACCATATAATTGAAATATACTCTTCCCATTTATCCAAGGATCGTACCATATATTAGTACTAGTTCCAGAAGAGATTGCATAAGAAATGTGTTTGATTAGCCAATTCCTTGCCTTTAAAATTCCTTTCTAAGTTGTAGAGTGATATGTTATTGTTGAAATTTCCCAAATTGATTCCTTTGTAAGATACCTAGCAGAAACCCATTGTGACCATAAGGAACATTTATTTTGCAAAAGATCCCAAAATTGTTGTACCAAATATGCTTTATTCCAATCTCTAATATTTCTCAAGTTCAGCCCTCCTTCATCTTTCGGTTTACAGATGTTGTCCCAATTTACCATATGCATTGCCTTATCATTTGTACCATTCCAGAAGAAGTTCATTAATAGCCGTTCAATATCTTGAATAAGTCCAACAGACAAAAGAAAAGCATTAGACCAATATATAGAGTACGAGTACAACATCGAACGGGTGAGTTCAAGTCGTCCTGCTTTTGATAGAAGCCTATTTTTCCAAGAAGAAATTATATTCTTTATTTTTTATAGGATAGGCTCACAGTGGGTTTTATGAATGCCAGTGGATATGAGTGGGAGACCCAGATAAGGAACTGGCAGACTTCCCTCATTAACCCCCAGAGTGTGTGTAATAAAGTCCTTGTCCTCAATGCAAGGACTCATATAGATTTTACTTTTCGTATGATTTAACTGAAGGCCAGAAACTATACCAAAGTCATTTAGAATAGTAGATAGGTTCCTCACTGAAGTTGGATCATTCTAGAGAAATATAAGTAAATCATCTGCAAATGTTATGTGTGATATGTGAATAGAACCAGCATTTGGTACCTTAATACCGCCATTCAAGACTGCTTGTTCCAACATACAGCTAAGTCCTTCCATTGCAATAGTAAAAAGATATGGAGAAAGTGGATCACCTTGTCGGATGCCATTCGTGCTCCCAAAAAAACCAATAGGTGAGCCATTAAAAAGTATCCAAAACTTTGGAGTTTCCAAGCAACTTTGAATCCAATTTACCCATTTCTGTGGGAAGTTCATATCGATGAGAATCTTATAGATAAAACTCCTATTAACTGAATCAAAGGCTTTCCGTAAATCAGCTTTAAAACATATTTTTGTCCCTCTCGCATTTGAGTGCAGGTCCTTTATCAAGTCATTAGCAAGCAGAATATTATGATGTATACTTCTCCCTTTGATGAAAGCTGCCTGATTTGGACTAATGATCTTGTGTATTACCTTTTGCATTCTATTTGCCAACACTTTGGAGATGATCTTGTAAATAAAGTTGCATAATGATATGGGTCGATAGTTTTCTAGTGAATCAGCCCCTGCATTCTTGGGAATTAAAGAAATAAAAGTGCAGTTCATCTCTCTAAGAATACGACCTGAAGAGAAAAAATGTTGGCAAGCCTTAATCACATCATTTCCAATAATAGACCATGCAGTTTGGTAAAATTCAGCTGGAAATCCATCTGGACCAGGGCTTTTATCCTTCGGTGACTTAAAGACAACTCTTACAATTTCATCATCTGTAACTAGGGCACTAAGGATTGAAATGTCATCTGAATCAAGCTTTCTAGTTGGCTCCACATGAATGTTATTAGGTTGCACCACTTGATTGAGTAAGGAATAAAAAAATTGCTCAGTGTATGCTTTAACTTCATCTAAATTTTCAATAAGATTATCATGTTTGTCTTTGCATTTTCTGATGCGATTAACGGCCCTTCGAGTAGCAATGGATGCATAGAAAAACTTAGTATTGGAATCTCCTAGAGTTAGCCAATGCTATCGAGACTTCTGCTTTGCAAAACTTTCCTCCTGCTTTAAGGCTTGCATGAAGTTACTTCTGGCTTATGTCTCTTTGTAGATAAGATTCTCATCTTGGGGCTGAAGTTGTAGCTCATATTGTATCGCCATTAGTTCCTTTCTGTAAATTTGAACCCGAGTAGTAATATTTCCAAAGGTGTTTGTATTCCACTCCTTTAGTGCCGCTTTGTAAACTTTGAGCTTTTGGCATAAGATGTAAAGTGGCGAACCATGTATATTAATATTCCAAGCCAATCTGATAATATCAAGGAACTGATGATGAGTACTCCACATGTTAAAGAATCTAAATGGTTTCTTGCCTCTAGGTGTTGCTTTCTCTACGTGTATATACATTAAGGAATGATCAGAAAACAATGGTGCATCATACTCAAGAAGTGAATCAGGGTATACTGTTAACCATTCTTGGTTAATCAAACATCTATCTAGTCGAGCCATTATTTTTCTGTTACCATCGCCTTGATTACTCCAGGAGAGCCAATTGCCCACAGATTTCATATCAATCAATGCGGCAATGTCTATATAATCATTAAATCTTTGAAGCTGACTTTCAGAATGTTGTCTACCCCTCACTTTTTCATTTGTGTATCGAACAGTATTAAAGTCACCAAGAACAATCCACGGCATATTAAGATAGTTATTTGTAATGTTAGTCAGATCGATCCAAAGTGTATTTCTTTCTTGCATATTATTTGAAGCATATATACCAATAAAATTGAATTGACAGCCATTCTTTTTGTCCTCCACCTTAAGATGAATGAATTGATCGGTAGCAGAAATAAACCAAGCATTAATGGAGTTAGGATGCCATAAGACTCATATTCTACCAAATGTTTTACTAGAGTCATTGGTAAACAGTTCTGCATCCGACCATATTAAATTCTTTTTAGCAAGAACGAGTGATTTTTTAATTTTTGTTTCTACGAGAATAGCAATATCACATGCGGTAGACTTGATTATTCTGTTGAGCTCCCGACATTTTTCAGGCTTATTAAGTCCACAAACATTCCAGCAAATTATCTTCATCAGAAAAAGAAAATAAGGTATTCATTCTACGACTTTGAATGGATAGTACCATTCTTTTTCTTATCCTTAGGTTTTGTATTTTCCTCCCGCACAATATCTTTACCTTTTAAGGCTTTATTTCTATATTTATCCACTTCATCCACAGCTATCAAATTTTTAAACTTTATACCTTGAGTCAAATAGTCTGATTGTTGAGGCGCAATATCCTGGTTAGTATGATTTATTGATGCATGAGATAGTCGAGGCAGAATATCCTTACTAACAAGGTTTGTTGGGGCCTGTGTTTGTTGTGGCAGAATACCCTTGTTGGCGATGTTTGTTGGTGCTTGAGTTTGTTGAGTCACAATGTCTTGGTTGGCATGTTGAGTAGATATTGGAATTCCTGTTGTGGATGGATCCGGTAATATAATAAGAGATGAAGTTTCCAACTTCTGCTTCTCCTGTCCATGAGTACCATGGGCTGTTGTGGAAAGCTCCGACATAATAGGGAGAGATAAAGTTCCTGATTTGTCTTGTCTATGGTGCTATCCCTGTGAGTCAAAATGCTCACACGTCTGCGTCAGCACCGGTTCTACTACCATTAGGGGAGGTTCGCCTTGTTGCTGAGGCATCTGACGTGACCTGTAGATCTTATTAATTGGTTTCGGGGTTTGTTGACAGGCTTCATTTGCATGACCAAAAGATAAGCAACTCTTGCATCGTTGTGGCTTCCAAGAATATGAGACATGTACCTTACGAGTGTTCCCTTCAAGATCACGATAAAAAACCTCATTAGGGAGATCTTCATCAGAGGAAACCAGTACACATGCTCGGGCAAATGTTAATCTCGTCTGCGTAGCTGTTGCTTTATCAATATAGAGTGGCTGTCCCAAAATACTGCATAACTTTACAATAAAACGTCGACTCCAAAGATGTAGAGGGAGACCTTGAAACGATACCTATAAGGGAATAGATTATAGACTGTCTAACTCCAAACGGACATCAGGGGACCAGCGTCATAGAATCATTGGATGGCCACGAATAGTCCAGAACCCTTCAAGGACCCATTACAAATCTTCTTCAGAGTATAGCTTGCAAACAAAGAAACCGTTCTCCAGCATATGAAGGTCAAATGCCGATGTTCCCCATCTAGTTTTTATAAATGACGATAGTGGGAAATAGGATGTTTTGAGACCTACCACATAGCCAACAATCGCTATAGACCATGTCTCAATAAACTCTGCGGAATCATCTATCTCAGACATAGCAATCTTCTTTTCAGCCTGAACTTATGGAGCAAAGAATTCCAAACTGAGGTCCGGGCTTCCAATTGGAGCCTTGAAGAGGCTACTCCATGGTCGAGGTTCATTGGAAATAAGAGCAGGAGGTCGCGATCTAGAGCGCGACCTACTTTGATGCTGCTTCGTCAAAGGAACATCTCGCCGAAAAGAAGGTATTGGACGAGCAACTTGAGAAGAGAGCCTCGCCGTCGAATCTACCCTCTCGCCATCGTCACCAGACCCAGGGACCGTCCCTGCCATGTCCCGACCCCTTTTTTTTTTTTTTTTTTTTTTTTAAAGAAGGAACTCTATATATGCTATTCATTGTTCATACTATCCTTTTGTACTCTGGTTTTTGTGGGATATTGTGAACCTTTACCAGAAATGGTGAAGGGAGTTATGCATAGAGCTTGTGATGCTCTGCCGGCCCTTATGACTTCACTCAGACGTGGGTGGATGGAGCTCCCAAACGTGGGAGACCTCCCAGACGTGGGAGACTTATGTTTGGTGGTCATTTAGAAATGGATGTACCATATTATGTTATGGTCATTTTGAGCTTCTATTTCATATTCGTTCTTTGATATGCTCCGAAATGGTCCATATGCCATTGATATGTTCCGAAATGTTTCATTTGTAATTGATATGCTCTGAAACCTTTCATACGCCTTTGATATACTCCGAAATATTTCATTTGCTATTGTTATGCTCCTAAATGTTCCTATATCATTGATATGCTCCAGAACATCTCATACGCTATTGGTATGCTCCAATTACTCTATGCTCCATTTGTTATGAACCAAATATGTTATGAATGAAATGACATTTGCGGTTCTGTATCTAATGAGATGATATCCTTGAATCTCTTGGATTCTGTCTTGCATTGTGATATCTTGTTTGTTTGAAACTGTCCCTTCTCATGCTATATATGCTTTGTTACTTGTGAGCTGCTTTTAGCTCACTCCGTTGTTATATAAATCTTTCAGGTCAGCTTGTCACTCTTTGAGATGTTTGAATTGGGCTGAGGCAGTGGAGAGCAATTCTGAATTATGGGCAAGTCTTGTTGGTTATTATGTTATTGTTGTATAAGATATTTTATATGTAATGAAACGTTGTATGTAATGAAATGATGTCGATGAACCAAAATGGATATACCTTGTAAAAGTGTTAGAAGATCTCTCTTATTTGAAATTTCAAAATGTTAAGTCTAGTTTACGATGATATGAATTTGTGGTAAATGGTTGGAGTTATGATTGTATAAATTACTTAACTTGTGGATTTATTAATGTTGTTTATGTTTGTTAAGTTGGCTTGGGTTACCATAAATGTGAATAATCGAGTGATGTGATATATGATTATAAATTGCATAGGTTTTATAGATATAAATTTGATAGAATGTTTTTCAGTGTTCTCAAATGTTAGTTTGGATCCTGGATTGGTTTGTGATGAAAATTTAAATATCATGGATATTTTTTGAGGGGCGTGACAGAAAACCCCATCCAGCCCTGTGCCAACCAGGGGGTTCCAGGGTGCAGAGATGGCTGACATTTTGCTCTGCTCACGACTGTCGCCGCGGCACGCAAGAATGGCCCAAAAATAGGCCAAAACGGGCCAAAACTAGACATTTTTGGCTGCGCGAGCGAGCGGCGAGCAGCGGACAGCGAGCGAATCGAGTGGCAGCACCGTCCCTGCAATACGAATGCCCCATCCAGCCCTATGCCACTCTGGGGGTTCTAGGGTGCTGAGATTGCTGACGTTTTGCTCCGCTCACGACGATCATCGCGGCACGCAAGAACTGACACGGGAGTGTCTAATTTGCTACAATCTGCTCATATGGATCATACTGATAATATGATATTTTTTTCAGCCAACAATATTGCTACATAATCTTCAACTCAGCCTACTCAGATAAGACAGCTCATCAGCATATTCCCAGCACAAAGGAATACATTAATGGAGTTGGTTGGCAGCTGTAAAGCTGTATCATGGTACTTTTCTTCATTGCTAAGGAATTCATTAATGGAGTTGGTTGGCAGCTGTAAAGTACTTAATTTCGAAATTTCCTATGCATGAAGGGTTGTTTCATGCACTAGTATTTATTTTGGGGTTTAGGGCTTAGAAAAGGGTTTAGAAACTGAGGATATTGGCAGAAGCTCTCTTGGAGTGCTTTTTGAACTTTGTATCTCTTGGATGCGTCCTTGAGTGGTGAGTCTTTCGCTTTCAGTTCTGTATCCTTGTTTATTATCATTAGGGTGGTGATCTTCTGTATCCCTTTTGATTTTTAAACTTGGTGGTGAGCTATATATCATTTTATCGAAGTTTCTTCAAAAGTGCGTTCCTTGCCTTTTGTTACATTTTCTATCTGAACAACTATTATATCGGTTTTCTTTTGAAATCCATTCTGCAATTTTACCCTCCCGGTATCAGTTTGGTATCAGAGCGAAAGGCTAGAGACCATGGCAAGGCGGAATGGAAAAGATATAGTTGGTGAAGGTAGCGATCACGAAGATGACGCTGAGTGGTTGAGGCTGCAGCTACGAAAATTGCTGCGTAAAATACAAGAAAAAAATGAGATAATCGACGAACTTCAAAGTAGACATAACCAACATGAAAATGAAGCTCGAGAGTTTACTTCTGATGATGATACACCTCTTCCAAGGGAGTCGAGAAGATGTCAGAGAAGAAATGAAGTCCAAGATGAGTGGCAGAATAAATATAATCCCAGATTTGATATTCCAGAATTTGAAGGTAAAATAAATGTTGATGACTTTATCGATTGGCTTAATACAGTAGAAAGAATCTTCGATTTTTCATGAACCACCAGAACAAAAGAAGGTCAAACTTGTGGCACTCAAACTCAGGCGGAATGCATCTTTTTGGTGGGAAAATCTGAAGAAACAAAGAGAACGTGAGGGGAAGAGTAAGATCGTTACATGGGAGAAAATGAAAAGGGAGCTAAAGAGAAAATATTTACCTCATAATTATAGACAAGAGTTCTTTCTCAAAATACATGATTTCAAGCAAAAAGATACTTGTGGAACCGGAAGAGCAAACAATTGCAAGATACTTGGGAGGTCTGAAGTATGAGATTGCTAAAGTTGTTCAGCTACAACTATATTGGTTTTTAAATGATGTGAGCAAGCTGGAATTAAAAGTTGAAAAGCAACAGAAGTTTGAAAAGAGTTTTCGCTATAGCTCAAAAGAAGGCTACACAAAAGGAGGAAGTTCCAAGCCTACTGTCCAAAGCAAGGTGATATCGAAGGTGCAAGAAAAGGGTGAAGAATCTGCTGGCAGCAAAAAAACACCTAATTCTTCTACCCCAAGTGGCCGAAAATGCTTCAAATGTCATGGTTTTGGGCATATCGCATCAGATTGTCCAAATAGGAGGATTGTAACTTTGGTTGAAGATCATAGTGATGGAGGAGAAGATGAAACTGATGACGAACCAAAATACGATGATGATGAGGAAGAGATTACTTATGCTGATCATGGTTTGTCTATTGTATTGCAACGTAGTTTACAAGTGTCATATGTGGCTGACGATGAAAGTTGGGTGAGAAAAAATGTGTTTCACACTAAATGCACTTCTCTTGGCAAAGTATGTTTGGTGATCATCGACAGCGGCAGCTTTGAGAATGTGGTATCTTTAGAGATGATGCAGAAGCTAAAGTTGGATACCATCCCTCATCCACATCCATACCAGTTATGTTGGCTGCAAAAAGGAAATGACATCAATGTAACTAAAAGATGTTTAGTTTCATTTTGTATTGACAAGTATTATAAAGATGAAGTATGGTGTGATGTTGCTCCTATGGATGCTTGTCATTTGCTGTTGGGAAGACCTTGGCATTATGATAGAAGGGTGTTGTATGATGGCTACAAACATACTTATTCTTTTAAGGTGAATGAAAAGAAGATTATTTTAGCTCCCTTACAACCATCTGAAATCACTGCACCAAAGAAGAAAGTTAACGCTTTTATGTCGTATGGTGAATGCAAAGGTGAATTAGGCAAGGGTGGTCATGTTATGGCTTTACTAGTAGTAGAAGAAAATGAACAACACAAGGAGACACCCGTAATCATGAAACAAATGTTGGAAGAGTTTGAAGATGTTATACCGGCAGAGATTCCACATGGCCTTCCACCCTTGAGAGATATCCAGCATCACATTGATCTTATTCCGGGGGCTGTTCTACCTAATAAGGCAGTATATAGAATGAGTCCCAAGGAGCATGAAGAACTTCAAAGGCAAGTTGATGAATTGGTTAAAAAAGGGTTAATCCGGGAGAGCATGAGTCCTTGTGCGGTTCCTGCTTTATTAGTGCCTAAGAAGGATGGTTCTTGGAGAATGTGTGTGGACAGTCGCACCATCAACAAAATCACAGTGGACTATCGCTTTCCTATTCCAAGGTTAGATGACTTACTTGATCAATTGTGTGGTGCTTGTATTTTCTCAAAAATTGATTTAAGGAGTGGCTATCATCAAATAAGAATGAGGCCCGGAGATGAATGGAAAACAGCATTTAAAACTAGAGAAGGTTTATATGAATGGTTGGTTATGCCATTTGGCCTATCTAATGCTCCTAGCACCTTCATGAGATTTATGAATCACATACTTAAGTCATGCATTGGAATATTTGTTGTAGTTTATTTTGATGATATATTGGTATACAGCAAGAGTGAAGAGGAGCATATGAATCATCTGAAAGAGATCTTTCTTATTTTGAGGCATCAAAAGCTTTATGCTAATCTAAAGAAGTGTGATTTCTTTACTTCTAGTGTGGTGTTTCTGGGGTATGTTGTTTCAAAAGATGGAATCATAATGGATCAAAGTAAGGTAGAAGCTATTCTCAGTTGGCCAACACCTGCTTCGTTGCATGATGTGAGGAGTTTCCATGGCTTAACTTCATTTTACAGAAGATTTATCAAGGGTTTTAGCTCTATTGTCGCTCCAATCACCGAATGTTTGAAATGTGATAAATTCAAATGGACTAGTGAGGCTAACGATGCTTTTAAGCTTTTGAAAAGAAAGGTTACTGAAGCTCCTATCTTAGTTCTACCGAATTTTGACAATGTGTTTGAAGTTGAATGTGATGCATCTAATGTGGGAATTGGTGCTGTTTTGAGTCAAGACGGAAAGCCCATTGCATTTTTTAGTGAAAAGCTGAATGATACGAGAAAGAAATACTCTACTTATGATAAGGAGTTTTATGCGATTTATCGAGCGTTGTCTCATTGGAGTCAATATCTTCTTGCCAAGCCATTTGTTCTGTATTCTGATCATGAGGCATTAAAGTTCATTAATCACCAGCACAAGCTAAACAAGAGGCATGCAGCTTGGGTGGAGTTTTTACAATCTTACAACTTTACAATCAAGCACAAATCTGGTGTTCAAAATGTAGTTGCTGACGCATTGAGCAGAAAGCATTCTTTATTATCAGCAATGGAAGTCAAAGTAGTTGGATTTGAAACATTCAAAGATCTATATGAGAATGATGTTGATTTTGGCTCGATATGGCAGAATTGTAAACCAGGTTCCTTTCAACAATTTTTTATCTTTGATGGTTTTCTTTTTCGAGCTAATGCTTTGTGTGTTCCATCTTGTTCTTTGAGACAAATAATTCTAGCTGAAGCTCATGGTGGCGTTTTGGGAGGATATTTCAGTAGGGATAAGACTCTAGCTCTTGTTCAATCAAATTTCTACTGGCCTAAAATGTTCAGAGATGTGGATAGACATGTGAAGCAATGCCGAATGTGTCATTTGGCAAAAACAAGAAGTCAAAATTCTGGTTTGTACAATCCCTTGCCAGTGCCAAATGCTCAATGGGATGATGTGGGTCTTGATTTCGTTTTGGGACTGCCAAGAACTCAAAGGAACAAGGATTCTATCATGGTTGTTATTGACAGATTTTAAAAAATGTCTCACTTTGTTCCATGCAATAAATCAAATGATGCATCTCATATTGCTGATTTATATTTTAAGGAGATTGTTAAATTGCATGGTATTCCAAGAACTATGGTGTCTGATCGAGATTCAAAATTTATTAGTCATTTTTGGAGAACTCTTTGGAGGAAGCTGGGTACTTCTTTGAATTTCAGCAGCTCGCATCATCCACAAACTGATGGGCAAACTGAGGTAACAAACCGAAGCTTGGGAAATTTACTTAGAAGCTATGTTGGCAAGAATATTAAGCAATGGGATGTCATTCTTCCACGAATTGAGTTTGCCTACAATCGTTCTATGCATCATAGTATTGGTAAGAGTCCTTTTGAGGTAGTTTATGGTGCTAATCCTGCTGGTCCTTTGGACTTAATCCCTCATTCTACAACAAAGCAATATAGTGGAGATGCTGATGAAAGAGCTAAGCAGATAAAGAAGCTACATGAGGGTGTGAAAGCAACCACTGAGAAACAAAATGAGAGGTACATGCAACCTGCTAACAAACACAAAAAAACTTGTGGAGTTTAATGCAGGTGATTTGGTTTGGATTCATCTAAGGAAGGAGAGGTTTCCGCCGGGAAAATTTGGAAAACTGAAACCTAAGGCTGATGGTCCATTCAAGGTGCTTAAGAGAATTGGCAAAAATGCTTATGAGATTGAGCTACCTAAAGATTACGGAGTATCCCCAACATTTAATGTGACTGACATAAGTCCTTTTTATAATCATGATGACGAAACAAACAAGAACTTGAGGACAAGTCTTTTTCAACCAAGGGAGATTGACACGGGAGTGTATAATTTGCTACAATTTGCTCATATGGATCTTACTGATAATATGATATTTTTTTCAACCAACAATATTGCTACATAATCTTCAACTCAGCCTACTCAGATAAGACAGCTCATCAGCATATTCCCAGCACAAAGGAATACATTAATGGAGTTGGTTGGCAGCTGTAAAGCTGTATCATGGTACTTTTCTTCATGGCTAAGGAATTCATTAATGGAGTTGGTTGGCAGCTGTAAAGCACTTAATTTCGAAATTTCCTATGCATGAAGGGTTATTTAATGCACTAGTATTTATTTTGGGGTTTAGGGCTTAGAAAAGGGTTTAGAAACTGAGGATATTGGCATAAGCTCTCTTGGAGTGCTCTTTGAATTCTGTATCTCTTGGATGCGTCCTTGAGTGGTGAGTCTTTCGCTTTCAGTTCTGTATCCTTATTTATTATCATTAGGGTGGTGATCTTCTGTATCCCTTTTGATTTTTAAACTTGGTGGTGAGCTATATATCGTTTATCGAAGTTTTTTCAAAAGTGCGTTCCTTGCCTTTTTTTTACATTTTCTATCTGAACAACTATTATATCAGTTTTCTTTCGAAATCCATTCTGCAATTTTACCCTCCCGGTATCAAGAACATCCCAAAAATAGGCCAAAATGGCCCAAAAATTGGCCAAAAGAGGCCATTTTTGGCTGCGCGAGCGGGCAACGCGCGGCGGACAGCGAGCGAAGCGAGATGCAGCACCGTCCCTGCTATACGAAAGCCCCATACAGCCCTGTGCCACCCGGGGGGTTCCAGAGTGCTGAGATGGCTGACGTTTTGCTCCGCTCACGACGGTCACCGCGGCACGTAAGAACAACCCAAAAACAGGCTAAAACGGCCAAAAATGGGCCAAAACTAGCCATTTTTGGCTGCGCGAGTGAGCGGCGAGCGACGGACAACGAGCGAAGCGAGAGGCAGCACCGTCCCTGCTATACGAAAGCCCAATCCAGCCCTGTGCCACCTGGGGGGTTCCTGGGTGCCGAGATGGCTGACATTTTGCTCTGCTCATGACGGTCGCCACGACACGCAAGAACAGCCAAAAAACATGCCAAAACAGGCCAAAAACGGGCCAAAAATGGCCATATTTGTCTGCGCAAGCGAGCGGCGAGCGGTGGACAGTGAGCGAAGCGAGAGGTAGCACCGTCCTTGCTTTACGAAAGCCCCATCCTGCCTTGTGCCACCCGGGGGGTACCATGGTATTGAGATGGCTGACGTTTAGCTCCGCTCACGACGGTCGCCGCGGCACGCAAGAATAGCCCAAAAACATGCCAAAACGGCACAAAAACGGGCCAAAACTGGACATTTTTGGCTGCGCGAGCAAGCGACGAGCGGCGGACATCTAGCGAAGCGAGAGGCATCACCTTCCCAGCTTTACGAAAGCCCCATCCAACCCTATGCCACCCGGGAGGTTCCAGGGTGTTGAGATGACTGACGTTTTGTTCCGCTAATGGCGGTCGTAGCGGCACATAAGAACGGCCTAAAAACAGGCCAAAACGGGCCAAAACTGGCCATTTTTGGCTGTGCGAGCGAGCGGCAAGCGGTGGACAGTGAGCGAAGCAAGGGCCAGCACCTTCCGTGTTATACGAAAGCCCCATCTAGCCCTGTGCCACCCGGGGGTTCTAGGGTGCTGAGATGGCTAACGTTTTGCCCCTCTCACGATGGTCACCACGGCTTGCAAGAACAGCCCGAAAACAAGCCAAAACGGCCCATAAGAAATATATTAGTGCTGCCATTTACCACTCTACAGCTTGGAAAGGAATTTTAAAGGCAAGGAATTGGCTAATCAAACATATTTCTTATGCAATCTCTTCTGGAACTAGTACTAATATGTGGTACGATCCTTGGGTGAATGGGAAGAGTATATTTTAATTATATGGTGATAGAATACGAAAAGATCTTGGGGCTCCCAAAGATTGGAAGGTTTCCGAGTTTATTGCTAACGGTACCTAGTGTCTCCCTAATCCTATTTCTCCCGAAATGTTATCACTTTGGCCGACTATCATAGCTATTCCAATCAGGAACAACTCTTCATATATACTTATTTGGCCTCATGACAATGGTAAATTTAGTGCCACATCCGCATGGAATTAAATTAGGCAAAGAAATAACAAGTGGGTCCCAAGCAGTTGGACATGGGATCGACCGGGATCACAAATACACTCCTTATGTACATGGCAGGCCCTTCTCAATAAACTACCTACAATAGACAATATGAAAAAATGAGGTATCTATCATGTAAACCAATGCTCCCTTTATTTGCAACAAGAAGAAACTGTTGACCACCTCTATTTTGCTTATGATTATACAAAATGGATATGGAAGGAGATTCTCCAGCGATTTGAACTCAATAGACTGTCGTAACCAAACTTGCACCAAGAACTAGGCGACCTTATGCAATGTTTCTCAAGAAAAGGGCCTCTTACACAACTGGCAAAGGTTACTTTTAGATGCGCTATTTGGTGGATGTGGAAGGAGAGATATAATAGAATCTTTGAATGTCAATACACAAACAATGCTCAGCTCTTGAAAGAGATTATTAGAGACTCAAGATCCTGTATGGAGCATGATCTCAAAACCGAGCACTTCACCCGAAGAGAAAAAGATATCTTTATCAAATTTAATTTTGCTATTAGCTAAAGATCTTGGGAATGATGCCAAATAATGTACCCACAGGTAATTATAGTCTACAGCATGTATAGTCATAACTATCGCATTCGCACTCTATGAGTTACTTGGCTTTGTCTATGACTTGTATAGATAAAGCTATTTGTAGAAACTTTACACATAATCAATTTACTTTTACTTACAAAAAAAAAACAATACAGCTAAGTCCTTCCATCGCAATAGTAAAGAGATACAGAGAGAGTGGATCACCTTGTCGAATGCCATTCGTGCTCCCAAAAAAACCAATAGGTGAGCCATTAAAGAGTATCGAAAACTTTGGAGTTTCCAGGCAAGATTTAATCCAATTAACCCATTGCTGTGGGAAGTTCATATCGAGGAGCATCTTATAGATAAATTTCCTATTAACTGAATCAAAGGCTTTCCGTAAATCATCTTTAAAACATATTTTTCTCCCTCTTGCTTTTGAATGCAAATCTTTGACCAAGTCATTAGCAAGCAAAATGTTATGATGTATACTTCTCCCTTTGATGAAAGCAACTTGATTTGGGCTAATGATCTTGTGTATTACCTTTTGCATTCTATTTGCCAATACTTTGGATATGATCTTATAAATAAAGTTGCATAATGATATGGGTCGATAATTCTCTAGTGAATCAGCCCCTGCATTCTTCGGAATTAAAGAAATAAAAGTGCAATTCATCTCTCCAAGAAAATGACCCGAAGAGAAAAAATGTTGGCAAGCCTTGATCATATCATTTCCAATAATAGGCCAAGCAGTTTGGTAAAATTCAGTTGGAAATCCATCTGGACCTAGGTTTTTGTGCTTTGGTGACTTAAAGACAACACATACAATTTCGTCATCTGTAATTGGGGCATTGAGGATTGAAATAGCTTCCGAATCAAGTTTTCTAGTCGGCTCCACATGAATGTTATTAGGTTTCCCAGCTTGATTGAGTAAGGAATAAAAAATTGCTCTATGTGTGCTTTAACCTCATCTAAATTCTCAATATGATTATCATCTTTGTCTCTGCATTTGCTGATACGGTTAACAGCCCTTCGAGTAGCAATTGAAGCATAGAAAAATTTAGTATTGGAATCCCCTAGTGTAAGCCAATGCTGTCGAGACTTCTGCTTTGCAAAACTTTCCTCTTGTTTTAAGGCTTGCATGAAGTTATTTCTGGCTTCTGTCTCTTTGTAGATAATATTCTCATCATTTGGCTGAAGTTTCAGCTCATGTTACAATGACATTAGTTCCTTTCTGCAAAATTGAACTCTGGTGGTAATATTGCCAAAGGTATTTGTATTCCACTGCTTTAGTGCTGCTTTACAAGCTTTGAGCTTTTGACATAAGATGTATGGGGGGGATCCATGCACATTAACATTCCAAGCAGATCTGATAACATCAAGAAATTGAGGATGAGTACTCCACGTGTTAAAGAATCTAAATGGTTTCTTGCCTCTTGGTGTCGCGTTGTCTGTGTGTATATACATTAAAGAATGGTCAGAAAATAAAGGAGCACCATACTCAAGAAGTGAATCTGGGTAAACTGTTAACCATTCATGATTAATCAAACATCTATCAAGTCGAGCCATTATTTTTCTGTTAGCAGCACCTTGATTACTCTAGGAGAGCCAATTACCCACAGATTTCATATCAAACAATGCTGCAGTGTCAATGTAATCATTAAAACTTTGAAGCTGGCTTTCTGAAAGTTGTCTACCCCCCTCTTTTTCATTTGTATACCGAACAGTATTAAAGTCTCCAAGAACAATCCAAGGTACATTGAGACAACCATTTACAATATTAGTCAGGTCAGACCAAAGAGTATTTCTTTCTTGCATACTGTTTGAAGCATATATACAAGTGAAATTGAATTGACAACCATTCTTTTTGTCCTCTATCTTAAGATGAAAGAATTGATCAGTAGCAGAAATAAACCAAGCATTAATAGAGTTAGGATGCCATAAGACCCATATTCTACCAAAAGTTTCATTTGAGTCATTGGTAAACAGTTCTGCGTCCGGCCATATTAAATTCTTTTGAGCTTGAACGCGCGATTGTTTAATTTTCGTTTCCACTAGAATAACAATATCACATGCGGCATACTTGATTATTCTGTTGAGCTCCCGATATTTCTCTGGCTTATTAAGTCCGTGAACATTCCAGCATGTTATCTTCATCAGTAATAAACAAATGAAAAGGTGGTAAGGTATTCATCCTACGACTTTGGATGGACTGTACCATCCTTTTTCTTATCCTTCAGTTTTGTATTTTCCTCCCGCACAATATCCTTACCTTTTATGGCTTTATTCCTATATTTATCCACTTCATCTACAGCTTGCAGATTTTTAAACTTTAAAGTACCTTGAATCATATGGTCTTGATTGGCAGGGTTTGTTGAAGCACGATAAGATTGTTGCAGCACAATATCCTGGATAGTACTTGTTGGAGCAGCCTGGCTAGAGAGGTTTGTTGGGGCATGAGTTTGTTGAGATATAATATCCTTGTTGGCGATGTTTGTTGTGGCCTGAGTTTGTTGAGGAAGAATATCCTTGCTGGCGAGATTTGTTTGGGCCTGAGTTCGTTGAGCTATTGTGGACGGATCCGATGATATTGGAAGAGATGAAGTTCCTGACTTATGTTTCTCCTGTCCACTAGTACCATGGGAAACATCTGTTGTGGAAGGCTCCGACATTATAGGAAGAGATAAAGTTTTGGATTTGTCCTTCTGTCCGCGGTGCTTTCCTTGCGAGTCGGAATGCTCAATAGTTTTCGTCACCATCGGTGCTACTGCCATTAGAGAAGAATCACTTTGTTGCTGAGGCGCTTGACGTGGTCGATAGACCTTTGTGGTTGGTTTTGGGGTTTGCTGACAAGCTCCATTTGCATGTCCAAAAGATAAGCAACACTGACATCATTGTGGCTTCCAGGAATATAAGACATGTACCTTCCGAGTGTTCCCGTCAAGATCATGATAGAAAACCTCATTAGGAAGATCTTCGTTGGAAAAAACCAGCACATGCTCGTGCAAATGCTAATATCGTCTGAGCTGCTATTGCTTTGTCGATGTAGAGTGGCTGTCCCAAAGTGCTGCATAACTTTGCAATAAAACGTCGACTCCAAAGATGTAGAGGCATTCCTTGAAAGGATACCCATAATGGAATATACTGTAGGCTATCTAACTCCAAACGGACATCAGGAGACCAACGTCATAGAATCATTAGATGACCGTGGATAGTCCAGAATCCTTTGAGGATTTATTGCAAATCTTCTTCAGAGTATAGCTTGCAAACAAAGAATCCGTTCTCCAGCATATGAAGATCAAATGACGATATTCCCCATCGAGTTTTGATAAATGAGGATAGTGGGAAATAAGATGTTTTGAGACCTACCACATAGCCAACAATCGCCATAGACCATGTCTCAATAAGCTCTACTGAATCAGCAGTCTCGTATACAACAATCTTCTTATCAGCCTGAACTTCTGGAGTAAAGAATTCCAAGCTTAGATCTGGACTTCCAACCGGAGCCTTGAAGAGGCTAGTCCAAGGCGCAGGATCGCTGGAAATGAGAGTAGGCTGCCGCGATCTAGAGCGCGACCTGCTTCGATGCTGCTTCGTCGAAGGAGTTTCTCTCTGGAAAGGATATGATGGAGGAGCAACTTGGGGGGTAACGGTAGGGAGCCTTGCCATCATTTCTGTTGAATCTCGGATTTTGATAATATAATCAATTGATGGGTTAATTGATCTAATCCATATTATTGAGTTAAGTGTGCATGATTAACTATGAAAACCAGAAAACATAAAGCAAGGATACCGGAGTCGAGCTCGATGGACGTTTAAGAGACCAAAGAATCATCGGAGATGCTGCCGGAACCAACCGAGAAGAAATCGGGAACATGTCAGAAGTTCGCCGAAGAAATCGTCGGAGGCTCGCGGAGATCACCGAGAAGGCTCGGCTACTCGTTAAAGTCATCACAAAGATTGGGAGCTTGCAGGGAGTCCGTCGGAAGAAGTTCGTCGGAAAGCTCGCCGGAACAAGACTCAACGTTCGCAGTTAAAAAACTTGCTTAGGATGTTTTTTTTGTGTTATGTAGTTCACCTGTAATTAGGATTAGGATTAAGAGATAATCCTATATCCTGGTTAGGGGCCAACTAGGCCCAAATTTAAATATGGTTTGGGCTTCAAAATTAAGCCAAACCAGTGAAATCGGAGAGCCAGGCGGTGGCAACGCCTGGCTGGGCGGTGGCACCGCCCAGCACCCGAGAGCTGGGCGGTGACACCTCCTTGGCTGGGCGGTTGCACTGTCCAGCACTCGAGCGCTGGGCGGTGGCACCTCCAGCACCGGGAACCCTAAGAGAATTCAAATTTTGAAGCCCAAATTTGAATCCTCTTGAGGCCTATAAAGACCCCTCAAATCTCAGCTGAGATAACAACTTTTGAGAAGCATTTTGATTGAGAGAAAAGTCTTAGAAAGTCTTAGCAAGTATTGTTTTCAATTTGCTAGAGAGTTCTCCTCCTTCTTTCTTATTGAAAATTTGTAAGAGGTTGAGCTGCTTGTAAAAGGTTGTAAGAGGGGTGTTTACCCTTCCATTTCAAGAGACTTGCTAGTGGAAGGTGGGAGCCTCATCGAAGAGGGGCCTCGCAAGTGGAGTAGGTCATTTGACCGAACCACTCTAAAAATCAGCGTAATCTCTGGTTTGCATTTTATTATTGTCATTTACATTACTGCAAATCTTCTTACTGCTTTAGTTCCTTATTACCCTTGCTGCGCAACTTTAAGAATACGCTTTAAAGTTAAACTTTCCAAGTTCCGTTCTTATCGTACGAAAGATTTTGTTAAAATCGAAGTTTTAATCCGCTGCACTAATTCACCCCCCCCTCTTAGTGCCGCTCCGATCCTAACAAGTGGTATCAGATCAAGGTTATCTCTCATATTTGGTTTAATACCCAAGAGAGATGGCTTACTCCGGCATGCAAGAGGGCCATTCTATTGCACGACCACCTTTGTTTAATGGGTCGGATTACACATATTGGAAGACTCGCATGAGAATCTTCCTCATTTCTATGGACTTTGAGATTTGGTCTATTGTCGAGAATGGATTTCAAAAATCTTCTATTCCGATGAGCGAATGGGATGAATCGGAGAAGAAGGTTTTTGCTTTAAATGCAAAGGCTATGAATGCCTTGTTTTGTGCACTAGACAAAAACGAATTTAATCGTGTTTCAATGTGTGATTCGGCTTTTGATATTTGGAGAACTCTTGAGGTCACTCATGAAGGCACTAGCCGAGTGAAAGAGTCCAAAATCAACATCCTTGTGCACTCTTACGAACTTTTCCGAATGAAACCAAGTGAGTCCATCGGAGACATGTACACCCGGTTTACGGATGTCATCAATGGACTCAAAGCTCTTGGTAATGATTTTACTAACTTTGAACTAGTAACTAAAATTTTAAGATCCCTCCCTAAAAGTTGGGATCCAAAAGTTACGGTCATTCAAGAGGCCAAAGACCTTAAAGCATTCCCTCTTGAAGAACTCATTGGGTCTCTAATGACCTACGAAATGACTTGTCAAGCTCATGATGAGCTCGAGAACCCCCTTCCAAAGAATAGGAAGGATATGGCACTCAAATCACAAGAAGACCACTTGAAAGAAACATCAAGTGATGAGGACAGTGACAATGACATTGCACTTTTGACTCAAAAATTTAAAAAATATTTAAGAAAGAACATATTTAAAAATAATACAAAAAATAAATTTGAACAAAAGAAGGACCAAGTGATTTTCTATGAATGCAAAAAACTGGGACACTATAAGAATGATTGTCCTCAAGCCAAAAGGAGAACATCAAAGAAGAAGGCGTTCAAGGCAACGTGGGATGATTCAAGCGCATCCGAAGAAGAGGAGTCCAACACCGAGCAAGTTGCTCATTACGCGCTAATGGCGTTAGGAGAAGAGGTATGTGATTTATTTAATGAAGAGTTATCTTTTGAAGAACTATCTATCGCTTTTCATGAATTATTTGATGAATGTAGAGCTGTTAGCAAGAAGTTAAGTATCTTAAAGAAAGAGCATGCTTTGCTACAAGATAAGTTTGATAGTCTTCAAACTCCTCCATGCTCTAAGTGTAAGCACTTAGAAGCAATAAAAAATGAAAATTTACTTCTTAAGGAAACCTTAAACAAGTTTAAGGTTGGTAGCAAAGGATTAGATATGATCCTTGCACACAAGGGTCACATCGCAAATAGAAATGAAATTGGATTTGTAAAAGGATTACATCAAAATCCTACCACTTTCATAAAATGACCTACATTACATGTTTCCTCTTATATGAAATGCAACTTTTGTTGCAAATCCGGACATATTGCCTACAAATGCCCATTTAGGAAAATTAGTTCACAAAAATTAATATGGGTTCCTAAAGGAACTATAAAGAATTCAATAATAAATAACAAAGTTAGTGGGTCAATTTTTGAGGCACCCAAAATCAAATGGGTACCTAAAAATCATCCTCTTTTGTAGACAAACCCACAAGCTAGGAGCAAGAGATGGTATCTCGATAGTGGATGCTCAAGACATATGACTGGAGATCCATCTCATTTCTCTATGCTCACTAGCAAAGAAGAAGGGTACGTTACCTTCGGAGACAACAACAAGGGCAAAATCATTGGCAAGGGAACTATTGGTAACAAATTTAATTTTTCCATTGATGATGTCTTACTAGTTGATGGATTGAAACATAATCTCTTGAGTATTAGTCAACTATGCGATAAAGGTTACATCGTTAGTTTTGAATCAAATATGTGCATTATTGAAAAACTAAATCATAACATGACTATGATTGCTTTAAAACAAAATAATGTCTATACCATCAATCTTGATGAACTAAGTAATGAAATGTGCTTCTCCACCATAAATGATGATGCTTAGCTTCGGCATAGGAGATTAGGCCATGCAAGCATGAAAACAATATCTAAGATCTCATCTCAAGAATTAGTACGAGGAATTCCAAATATAAAGTTTATTAAGGACAAAGTATGCGATGCATGTCAACTAGGCAAACAAATAAAAACAAGCTTCAAACCAAAAAATCAAATTAGCACTACTAGACCATTACAATTGATCCATTTGGACTTATTTGGACCAATTGATACAACAAGTCTAGGTGGAAGCAAATATGCTTTTGTGATTGTGGATGACTACTCTAGATACACTTGGACCTATTTCTTAGCTCACAAAAGTGATTGCTTCAAGTGTTTCTCTAAATTTTGTAAACTCACTCAAAACGAAAAAGGCTTCATGATTTCATCAATTCGGAGTGATCACGGTGGTGAATTCCAAAACCGTGACTTTCAAAATTTTTGCGAAAGTAATGGGTACAATCACAACTTCTCAACTCCAAGAAATCCTCAACAAAATGGAGTAGTTGAAAGGAAAAATAGAAACCTACAAGAAATGGCAAGAACTATGTTGAATGAACATAGTTTACCTAAGTACTTTTGGGCCGAAGCCGTAAATATGGCTTGCTACATCATGAATAGAGTCCTAATAAGACCATCCTTATCCAAAACTCCCTATGAATTATGGAATAACAAAAAACCAAACATCTCCTATTTTAAAGTTTTTGGTTGTAAATGCTTTATTTTAAATGAAAGGGATGCTTTAGGAAAATTTGATGCTAAATCCGATGAAGGCATCTTTCTTGGTTACTCTTCCGTTTCTAAAGCTTTTCGGGTTTTTAATAAAAGAACTTTAGTAATTGAAGAGTCTATTCATGTAGTTTTTAATGAAAATTCCGATTTAAAGAAAATTGATTTTGATGATGATCTTGGTTTTGATAATTTAAATTTAAATGAACCCTCTCCTCAAAATAGCCATTTGAATGCATCTTCTTCCGAAATTTCTTTACCAAAAGAATGGAAGTATGTAGATGCTCATCCAAAAGAGCAAATTATAGGAGATACATCAAAAGGGGTTCAAACTCGTTCTTCTTTCAAAAATTTCTGTGCTAACGCCGCTTTCCTTTCTCAAATTGAACCTAAATGCATTGACGAAGCCTTAAAAGATGATTTTTGGGTCATTGCAATGCAACAAGAATTGAACCAATTTGAGAGGAATGAGGTATGGAAGATTGTTCCTAGACCAAGTGACCACTTAGTCATAGGTACTAAGTGGGTCTTTAGAAACAAGCAAGACGAAAATGGTATCGTGGTTAGAAACAAGGCTAGATTAGTGGCCAAAGGTTTCAACCAAGAAGAAGGTATCAATTACGAAGAAACCTTTGCTCCCGTGGCTCGATTAGAAGCCATAAGGATGCTCCTTGCCTATGCTAGTAGTAATAATTTTAAACTATTTCAAATGGATGTTAAAAGTGCTTTCTTGAATGGTTTTATTTCCGAAGAAGTATTTGTCGAACAACCTCCCGGATTTGAAAATTCTCTTCTTCCTAATCATGTATTCAAATTGACTAAAGCTCTCTATGGCTTAAAACAAGCTCCTAGAGCTTGGTATGAAAGGCTTAGTTCCTTTCTTATTTTAAATAATTTTACCAAAGGCAAGGTTGATACTACATTGTTTATTAAACATTTTGAAAATAATTTTCTTATTGTGCAAATTTATGTTGACAATATTGTGTTTGGCTCTTCGGATGAATCACTATGTGAATCATTTGCCAAATGTATGAGTCTTGAATTTGAAATGAGTTTAATGGGTGAATTAACTTTCTTTTTGGGATTACAAATCAAACAACTTAGTGATGGTATATTTCTTAACCAATCTAAATATATATTAGAATTGTTAAAACGATTTAACATGGATAATTCAAAAGTAATAAACACCCCTATGAGTACTGCGACGAAGTTAGATATGGATGAAAATGGTGAAAGTTTCGATCAAAAAACATATAGGGGAATGATAGGTAGTCTACTCTACCTCACTGCGACTAGACCGGATATTATGTTTAGTGTAGGACTTTGCGCTAGGTTTCAATCTAATCCTAAATTATCTCATCTTAAGAGTGTTAAAAGAATATTTAGGTATCTTAAAGGAACTCCAAATTTAGGATTGTGGTATCGAAAATCTGAAAAATTCGATCTAATAGCTTATGTAGATGCCGATTTTGGCGGATGCAGGATAGATAGAAAAAGTACATCCGGAACATGCCAATTTTTAGGACATGCATTTGTTTCTTGGACTTCCAAGAAACAAAATTCAGTTGCACTATCTACGGCGGAAGCCGAATACATTGCTGCAAGTGCATGTTGTGCACAAGTCATTTGGTTGAAAAATACATTAGAAGACTATGGAATTCACTTTAAAAACATTCCCATAAAATGTGATAATACTAGTGCCATATGTCTTACTAAAAATCCAATTCAGCACTCTAGAACTAAGCACATCGACGTTAGGCATCATTTCATACGCGATCATGTCCTAAACAATGATGTAGATCTAGAATTCATTGACACAAAGCATCAATTAGCAGATATATTTACAAAAGCTTTGAATGAAGACCAATTTGAATTCATCCGAAGGGAATTAGGCATGCTAAATTGTCCCTAAAATGAACTTCACAAAAAGGACTCGTTCTTTTCCCTTCGATTATGAATTTGAATTCTTCCTTCTTCTTCAATTCAAAATGATCCATTAAAGTATAACTTATGATCTTGAGGGAAGAAGCTAAACAAAAGGAAGGAAGAAAATTTTTTTTTCTTTCCTCCGCGTGATGCCAGCGGTGGCACCGCCAGATTCGGCGGTTGCACCGACTGGCGCTCGGGCGCCAGGCGGTGACACCGACCAGTTTGGCGGTGACACCGACCGAGTCACCCTTTTAACCCGAGGGGTTAGGGCCGGCGGTGACACCGCCCCCAACCCGAAGAAAAACCTCTCAAAAACCCTCTCCCATTCCCTCTAACCCTCATTCTAACTCTTAGAAACATTGGAGAAGGATTCTTGGTGGTCCAAGCTTTCCATCTCTCAACATAATCTCCACAAGGTAACACTTGAAATCCCTCTTTTCTTTTCTCTTTCTCTTGCTTATTTTTCACAATTTCATCATCATCTTGTCTAGAAAATGGCTCCTAAGAGATCAAAAGGAATAATGATTGAAGGAGATTCATATAACCATGACCTTTTTAGATCAAAAGAGGTAGCCCTTAGCTTTCCCAAATTTGAAACACGATGTGTCCATAAGGGAAAATACGTTGATTTGGATGAACTAGAGGACTTAGATCTCATTAGGTGGTTTGCACACCTAGAAGCTCTACCTCTACTACAAATAGAGGAACCAATCTATCCACGGTTAGTGAGATTGTTCTATGCCAACCTATATGAAGACAATGATAGCCTAAGCACTTACATTCTAGGAACACCCATTAGAATATTTGACAGCACCATTTGTGAGCTAATTGGCATAACTGAAAAAGATAGGGGATGCTATTTTAAAGGTAAATGGGACGTCAAGAAAATAGGAGCAACCTATGCCGAAGCCGTAAAAACAATTTTTGCAAATCCAAACCTTGACTTCTTACCCAAGAGCTGTGAACACTTAATGCCTTTCAACTCTAAAATTCTTCATCACATTATCACAAGCATCATATTCCCCAAACAATTTCATCTTGACGAAGTAAGTCAAATAGAGATAGGAACCATGTATTGGATTATGACCGGTCAGCATAATTATTTTGGGTATTTAATTCGCCAACACATGCAGGAAATTATGACTAAAGATACTATATTGCCATATGGGAGGTTAATCACTAGAATTCTTCATGCCTATGACATTTGCATTCCACCCGATGAAGAATCTATTCAAAATGATCGATATAACATAATAAATAAAAACCTGCTGAAAAGATTTAGGTGCACTTTTAGCAATGGCATATGGGTTAGGCAGCCTAGAAGGACGGATCCAATTCCTACACCAATAGAACAACCCGAAACACCAATTCTTATGGGAATGAATCTCCTCCTCCTAGTCCCTTTGGCGTAGCACCTTCAGATCCTGTTTCCTCCTTTGAAGATATCATTATGGCGGAGCTATTTCAGATCAAATCACAGCAAGAACAAATTCAGAATCAACAAGTTGAAATTTTGAAGACACTACGACAGATGAATGAAAAAATAGATATAATGTATCAGCACTGTGGATTACCTCCTAAGGATTAAATTGATGTATCTTTTTATTCTGTTCTATTTGCTTTTAAAAACAAGTTCATGTTTGTCATCGATTGTACGATAACTGATCTTTCCTTTTAGATAACTATTGTCTTAATCTGCATAGATGATGATGTCTTTTGGATAAACTATTTCTGGCAAATTTGAATGATGAACTTTGATAAATGCTAAACCTTTTTCTATGATCAGCAATTAGCTGGCTTGTCTCTTTTTGTTGATGACAAAGGGGGAGAAGTGATGACTTACACCAGAACGATAGCATGACTAATTTGAATTACAAAAACTTGTGTGATATGAATGTCTTACATGACTTGCAAATCCTTGAAAATATCACAAGATTGATATCATGAAATTTATATTGAAAATCTTTATCTTCTGTCGTAGCAAAAATCGTCTCTTATCATTTAACTTATAATTTTCATCGAAGTTTCGTACTTACTATTGTTTAATGAGGATAACGATAAGTTCTACGATTAGAACTTCTCGGGTTATGCTTGAATCCAATGGGATGGAATTCAAGTGTTTTTTTATCTTCTCATAATATGGCATATAGATAAGGGGAGTAATGTTTAACTCCGTCATCAATTGATTGTCATCATAAAAAAGGGGGAGATTGTTGAATCTCGGATTTTGATGATATAATCAATTGATGGGTTAATTGATCTAATCCATATTATTGAGTTAAGTGTGCAGGATTAACTATGATAACCAGAAAATATAAAGCAAGGATACCGGAGTCGAGCTCGATGGACGTTTAAGAGACCGAAGAATCATCGGAGATGTTGCCGGAACCAATCGAGAAGAAATCGGGAACGTGTCAGAAGTTCGCCGAAGAAATCGTCGGAGGCTCGCGGAGATCACCGAGAAGGCTCGGCTACTCGTTAAAGTCACCACAAAGATTGGGAGCTTGCAGGGAGTCCGTCGGAAGAAGTTCGTCGGAAAGCTCGCCGGAACAAGACTCGACGTTCGCGGTTAAAAAACTTGCTTAGGATGTTTTTTTTGTGTTATGTAGTTCACCTGTAATTAGGATTAGGATTAAGAGATAATCATATATCCTGGTTAGGGGCCAACTGGGCCCAAAGTCAGATATGGTTTGGGCTTCAAAATTAAGCCAAACCAGTGAAATTGGAGAGCCAGGCGGTGGCACCGCCCAGCACCCGAGAGCTGTGCGGTGACACCTCCTTGGCTGGGCGGTTGCACCGTCCAGCACCCGAGCGCTGGGCGGTGGCACCGCCTGGTTGGGCGGTGGCACCTCCAGCACCGGGAACCCTAAGAGAATTCAAATTTTGGAGCCCAAATTTGAATCCTCTTGAGGCCTATAAAGACCCCTCAAATCTCAACTGAGATAACAACTTTTGAGAAGCATTTTGATTGAGAGAAAAGTCTTAGAAAGTCTTAGCAAGTCTTGTTTTCAATTTGCTAGAGAGTTCTCCTCCTTCTTTCTTATTGAAAATTTGTAAGAGGTTGAGCTGCTTGTAAAAGGTTGTAAGAGGGGTGTTTACCCTTCCATTTCAAGAGACTTGCTAGTGGAAGGTGGGAGCCTCATCGAAGAGGGGCCTCGCAAGTGGAGTAGGTCATTTGACCGAACCACTCTAAAAATCGGCGTAATCTCTGGTTTACATTTTATTATTGTCATTTACATTACTGCAAATCTTCTTACTGCTTTAGTTCCTTATTACCCTTGCTGCGCAACTTTAAGAATACGCTTTCAAGTTAAACTTTTCAAGTTCCGTTCTTATCGTACGAAAGATTTTGTTAAAATCGAAGTTTTAATCCGCTGCACTAATTCACCCCCCCCCTCTTAGTGCTGCTCCGATCCTAACAATTTCAACCCTCTCACCACCATCGCCAGCCCTAGGGGTTATCGCTGCCATGTTTGATCCCTCTTATGGTCGCCGCTACAGAAATGACGCCATTGGGAAAAGCCACCACTGCAGTATATTAGATCGCCGCTACAGTATCGTGGCCCTAGGGAGATCTGGTCGCTGCTACAGTATCGTCGCCCTTGGGGAGAAGCCGACGCTGTAAGAGATCAGATCGCTGCTACAGTACTGTCGCCCGTGGGACAGAGCCAACGCTGCAGGAGTCAGATCGTGTTAGGACTCTAGCTTGGAGAGTCCTAATTGAGAGGGACATTCTATTAGGACTCTAGCTAGGAGAGTCCTAATTGAGAGGGGCATTCATGTATGAGGTGTTTTCTTAGAGAAGAATTAGGAGTTGTAAGGGAATAGGAGTATTGACTAGGAGTCATACTAGGAGTTGGTTAGAAGTAAGAGTCTTAAGTAGGAGTCCTATTAGGAGTTAGGGTTTAGAAGCCCTATAAATAGCCATGTATTCCTTCTCTTTTGATAAGCAATAGATGAATCTTTTCTGCAGCCTTTGAGCAGCAACTTGGAGGGAGGAACCCCTATAGAGTTCCAAAGAGGCCGATCCCCTAAAGAGATCAACCCCAAGTTTAGAATCTGAAAGGGTTCTAACACCTGGTATCTGAGTAGCACCCTTCCACAGCCATCCATCAACCCTCCACAACCATCCAAAGCAATTCCCACAATTGCGTAAAAGATCGTCGTCAAATTCCACTGTCATCTCCACCACCGCAGATCATCCTTTGATCTCCTCGTGAATTGCAACAGGTTCTGGTTTCCTACCTTACTGCTGCTGCAATTTAGTTATCCTGATTCGAAAATCCAAAAAAAAAAAAACTGTTCCTATATTGCAGCATAAACATTTCGTCACAAAGTTTTCATCGCTACGACGAAAGATGCATTGCAGAATTCCAGCCGCATAGCACCATCTGTTTGATATTGCTACTGTACTTTTTCTATCCAAATTTCTATGAAATTTTTATGACATCTTTGTCACTTCCTAACAGCAGATTTTCTTTTGGTTTTTTCAAAAAATTCTCAATATAAACCATTGATCTTTTACGTCTAATCTGCTATACTTGAAAATCTGCACTGTAAAATTTCAGCCGCATAGCATGTTTTGTTTGATCTTGATACTATATTGTTACTATCCAAATCTCTACGAAATTTTTATGATAGCTTTGACACTTCATAACAGTGGATTTCCCTTTGGTTTCATCAAAAAATTCTCAATATAAACCACTGATCTTTTATGTCCAATCTGCTATACTTAAAAATCTGTGCTGCAGAAAATTTTAGAGGCATATTGTTGCCTTAACCCATCTATTTGCAATCTTTTTTGAATGAAATTTCTTATACACTTCATAGATCATCTTGGCTTCCATCTAAGATTGATATATTAAGGAATTCATCTCTAAAAATAATTTTGTGTTGCTGCAAATTTTCATCATAACCTGCTGAAATTTTTCGACGACAATTCTACTATCGCAACATGCAACAATTTTCTTGCTGTTATACTGCTGAAATTCTCTTGATTAAATTAGACATCCTTGCTGTCATATAATCTGTGATTTTGCCATCAATTCCCTCCTCGATTCTCTTAAGTTTTTGGTAGAAATTACATCGAGAAACCATTGTTTCTTCGACGACAATTCTACTCTTACAAGACAGCACATACTTGCTGCAACTTCCACTTATTTCTATCAAACCTTTGCTGCCATCTACCACAGATCCAAAACTTTCATCCACAGCCCTAAAACTCCACTAAACCACACCCTCAAACTACACCCAAAACTGCCACAAAACAAGCCTAAATCGTAGCCAACATCCACCGATCCACCAACCCTTTCGACCATCACTTCTCTCAACCTATACATGCCTTTAACCTAACAACAAAAGAGAGATCTTAACATCATAGATTTGGGGGCATATACTATGGCATCTAAGGAGGTAATCAATGCTAAATTCGAAGCCTTGGAGGCGCGAATGGAGGATAAGATTCGAACGCTCTTTACCGAACTCATATTAGGCCGACCACAAAGCCCGAAGAAATCATATCAAGGTGAGAGCTTTGCCCAATCACACCAAGCCCAAAGATATGACTTCCAAGAGAGAAGAAGCTCTATGACCAACCCCAACTATCCATGCATGAGAGTGGACTTCCCTAGATGCGAAGAAGGAGACCCGATTGGTTGGATCTCGTGCGCGGAGCGATATTTTCAATACCACAAAACCGCGGATGTATCTATGCTGAAAATTACAGCTATACATCTTGAAGGGGATACTATACAGTGGTTTGACTGGTTTGAACTTACTTATGGAGTCCTTTCATGGCGACAATTCAAAGAAGGACTGCTGATCCGCTTCAGACCAACCGATTACGAGAATATTGTCGGACAACTAGTAAAGATCCGACAAACCTCTACCATTCTGGAGTACCAAACCAGGTTTGAAAGGTTATCTAATCAAACTCATGATTTGTCTCAAAAACAGCTATTGAGAACCTTCATTGAGGGCTTGAAGCCGGAGATCCGAGGAGAAGTTAAAGCGCGACAACCGTATACGCTTATAGCAGCCATCTCTTTCGCACGACATCAAGAGGGGCAATTCAACCATGAAGCTCGGAGAACTAGGGTCACTCCTCAACAAGTAATATGGAAGCACTTAGCCCCCCCTACTTTCGACCAAGTCCCTACACCAAAGAGGTTAACAAGAGAAGAGCTTCGGGAGCGATATGCGAAGGGGTTATGTTGGCATTGTGATGAGCCGTGGAGCCGTGAGCATCGCTGTAGTAAAGAGGGACTTCTTATGATTGAACCGATAGAAGAAGAGGTTATTGAACATCCAAAAGAGAGCCTTGAACATGAAGAAGAGCCACAACCGACCAAAGTTACGGTACATACAATAGTTGGCTACTCAATCCCACAAACGATGAAAGTTGGAGGCCTTCTCAAACAATAACCGATCACTGTTCTCATCGACACGGGCAGCACTAATAACTTCCTAAACAGTATGGTTGTTGTCTATATAAACTGTTGAATCTCGGATTTTGATGATGAAACTAATTGATTGTGTTTAAATGTTTGACTACATTTTGAGTGATACAGGTCTACTCGATCAGGATTAGACAATTAACGCAGGAGGAATTGACGTTGCGTCGGAGGAGATCACGTCAGGATATTGGATGGCAGAAGACTTCGGGCGTCGGGCATCGGGCCAAGGAGAGCGAAATTGCGCCAAGGATATCGGGGTTGCGGAGGTCAACCGCCGATTGGGCAACAAGCCGCAAGAGAGGATGATGCACCGAAGAATCGGACGAAGCGCCAACCAATGACGTGTCGGGCAACAGAATGTCAATTTGCGTAATAATAATTGTCTAGATCGGAGTAGAGTGTTTGCTTGTGTGTGCAGGATTAACTACGATAACCAGAAAACATAAAGCAAGGATACCGGAGTCGAGCTCGATGGACGTTTAAGAGACCGAAGAATCATCGGAGATGCTGCCGGAACCATCCGAGAAGAAATCGGGAACGTGTCGGAAGTTCGCCGAAGAAATCGTCGGAGGCTCGCGGAGATCACCGAGAAGGCTCGGCTACTCGTTAAAAGTCATCACAAAGATTGGGAGCTTGCAGGGAGTCCGTCGGAAGAAGTTCGTCGGAAAGCTCGCCGGAACAAGACTCGACGTTCGCGGTTGAAAATTTGCTTAGGATGTGTTTTGGTTATGTAGTCCACTTGTAATTAGGATTAGGATTAAGAGATAATCCTATATCCTGGTTAGGGGCCAACTGGGCCCAAAGTCAGAGTTGGTTTAGGCTAAAAATTAAGCTAAACCAGCGAACTAGAGAGCCAAGATTGAAGCCCAACTAGTGGCTGAAAACACTGTAGTTGGGCTGAAAACACTGTAGGCGGTGGCACCGCCCAGCACCCGAGTGCTGGGCGGTGACACCTCCTGGCTGGGCGGTGGCACCGCCTGGTTGGGCGGTGGCACCTCTAGCACCGGAAACCCTAAGAAAATTCAAATTTTGGAGCCCAAAATTTGAATCCTCTTGAGGCCTATAAATACCCCTCAAATCTCAGCTGAGGTTACAACTTTTGAGAAGCATTTTGATTGAGAGAAAAGTCTTAGAAAGTCTTAGCAAGTCTTGTTTTCAATTTGCTAGAGAGTTCTCTTCCTTCTTTCTTATTGGAAATTTGTGAGAGGTTGAGCTGCTTGTAAAAGGTTGTAAGAGGGGTGTTTACCCTTCCATTTCAAGAGACTTGCTAGTGGAAGGTGGGAGCCTCATCGAAGAGGGGCCTCGCAAGTGGAGTAGGTCATTTGACCGAACCACTCTAAAAATCGGCGTAATATCTGGTTTGCTCTTTATTATTGTCATTTACATTACTGCAAATCTTCTTACTGCTTTAGTTCCTTATTACTCTTGCTGCGCAACTTCAAGAATACGCCTTCAAGTTAAATTTCTCAAGTTTCGTTCTTAACGTACGAAAGATTTTGATTAAAATCGAAGTTTTAATCCGCTGCACTAATTCACCCCCCCCTCTTAGTGCCGCTCCGATCCTAACAAGTGGTATCAGAGCAAGGTTATCTCTCATATTTGGTTTAATACCCAAGAGAGATGGCTTACTCCGGCATGCAAGAGGGCCATTCTATTGCATGACCACCTTTGTTTAATGGGTCGGATTACACATATTGGAAGACTCGCATGAGAATCTTCCTCATTTCTATGGACTTTGAGCTTTGGTCTATTGTCGAGAATGGATTTCAAAAATCTTCTCTTCCGATGAGCGAATGGGATGAATCGGAGAAGAAGGTTTTTGCTTTAAATGCAAAGGCTATGAATGTCTTGTTTTGTGCACTAGACAAAAACGAATTTAATCGTGTTTCAATGTGTGATTCGACTTTTGATATTTGGAGAACTCTTGAGGTCACTCATGAAGGCACTAGCCGAGTGAAAGAGTCCAAAATCAACATCCTTGTGCACTCTTACGAACTTTTCCGAATGAAACCAAGTGAGTCCATCGGAGACATGTACACCCGGTTTACGGATGTCATCAATGGACTCAAAGCTCTTGGTAAAGATTTTACTAACTTTGAACTAGTAACTAAAATCTTAAGATCCCTCCCTAAAAGTTGGGATCCAAAAGTTACGGCCATTCAAGAGGCCAAAGACCTTAAAGCATTCCCTCTTGAAGAACTCATTGGGTCTCTAATGACCTACGAAATGACATGTCAAGCTCATGACGAGCTCGAGAACCCCCTTCCAAAGAACAGGAAGGATATGGCACTCAAATCACAAGAAGACCACTTGAAAGGAACATCAAGTGATGAGGACAGTGATAATGACATTGCACTTTTGACTCAAAAATTTAAGAAATACTTAAGAAAGAACAAATTTGAACAAAAGAAGGACCAAGTGATTTGCTATGAATGCAAAAAACCGGGACACTACAAGAACGATTGTCCTCAAGCCAAAAAGAGAACATCGAAGAAGAAGGCGTTCAAGGCAACGTGGGATGATTCAAGCGCATCCGAAGAAGAGGAGTCCAACACCGAGCAAGTTGCTCATTACGTGCTAATGACGTTAGGAGAAGAGGTATGTGATTTATTTAATGAAGAGTTATCTTTTGAAGAACTATCTATCGCTTTTCATGAATTATTTGATGAATGTAGAGCTGTTAGCAAGAAGTTAAGTATCTTAAAGAAAGAGCATGCTTTGCTACAAGATAAGTTTGATAGTCTTCAAACTCCTCCATGCTCTAAGTGTGAGCACTTAGAAGCAATAAAAAATGAAAATTTGCTTCTTAAGGAAACCTTAAACAAGTTTAAGGTTGGTAGCAAAGGATTAGATATGATCCTTGCACACAAGGGTCACATCGCAAATAGAAATGGAATTGGATTTGTAAAAGGATTACATCAAAATCCTACCACTTTCATAAAAGGACCTACATTACATGTTTCCTCTTATATGAAATGCAACTTTTGTTGCAAATCCGGACATATTGCCTACAAATGCCCATTTAGGAAAATTAGTTCACAAAAATTAATATGGGTTCCTAAAGGAACTATAAAGAATTCAATAATAAATAACAAAATTAGTGGGTCAATTTTTGAGGCACCCAAAATCAAATGGGTACCTAAAAATCATCCTCTTTTGTAGACAAACCCACAAGCTAGGAGCAAGAGATGGTATCTCGATAGTGGATGCTCAAGATATATGACTGGAGATCCATCTCATTTCTCTATGCTCACTAGCAAAGAAGAAGGGTACGTCACCTTCGGAGATAAAAAGGACAAAGGCATACTTATATGAAACAACTAAATAGATAAAAGTATTTTTCTTGAAAATTCTTGGTTTGATGAATCTATTTTATCATCTTTTTATGAATATCTTGAAAATGATTTTGATTTGATGATTTTAATTTGAATGAGCTTTATCTTGATTTTTTGATATTTATAACTTGAGATTTACTCTATAAAAATCAAGATCTTGTATCCTCAATGTTCCTTTTTAGCATCTATTATCCAAATGAATTATGATTGGTATCATTGCTATATTTCTTTTTATCGTGCACTAAAGAGAAAATTTTTCTAAATGAATCGTGATATTTCGGAACCACAATTCTTTTTATGATTCATAATGAATTGAGAAATTTTATATGCTTGAATTAATATCTTATTCTAAGATTGAATGAATTTTATCTATATCATGATCTGCTAAGATTTTTTCTTGATTATTTAAGAGGAGATTTTTCAAAACAAAATGTGTCTTCTATTATTATCTTTTCATGATATGATTTTCATGCAATTCCTTGTACTCATGAAATATTTATCTCATCACCCAATAACTCTTCTTGATATTCCTTATGTGATGAAACAAAATAATGCATGAAATTCAAATAAGAAGTTAATGATCATGCATGATAGGATGTAAAGAATTTTGACATTTAGATACTATCATTTGAATAGCTATGATCATGTTGCCAAAATGATTTATCATGAATGCTTGAATATCATGTATGATATGCCGATATTGATGATTGAGTTATTTGTATCATGCATGAAAAATAAAAGATATAGTTTTGAAATTGTGCATGTTCGAATTTGAAAATATGATGATGCATAATGATTAAATTGTGCAATGAAAATATTAAACATTTTGAAACCATGTTTTAGTGTCATGCATAATGATCATGCTTAATAAATTTTAAAATTATACATGATGAATCTTGCGATTTATGGATTATTGATTTTTACTATAATGGAAGTGCCTTATTGATCTTTGTTGTAATAAATCTTACACTTTCGGTTTTAAACATGATACATGTTTTTATTTGGCATAAATGAAATAAAATCATATGAATTGAAACAACTAAAAAGAGAAAAATATTTTTTCCTTGAAAATTTAATTTTCTCTATCTTATTGATCTTGATGATTATTATGATAAATCTATGTATACCATTTTGAATCTCTTGAAAGTAATGTTGAGATTTTGATGAATTTGATGATTTGAATTTGAATGAGGTTGTATTTAAATTATGATCTTGATTTCTTGGATTTACTACTTGAGATTCTTTTTTAATCACAATCTCTTCCTTGTACACCTACAATTTTTGTTATTTATAAAAGGAAGAGATTTGATAAAATGAATCATGTCTTTTAGTATTCAAATGGTCTTATCTTTGATGATATGATTTCTTTATATCTATGATATAAATGCCTTGAAATGATTGAAATATTTTACACAAATGTTATGCTCTTCCCTACTTCTTTCTTGTTTTCAATGATAAAACGGGGAGAAGTTTTGATCATGCATGGTAGGATATAATTTGACAAAATTTATACCATCATGAAACATTTATGATTTACAATGATGCATGCAATACTTGTGCTTTCTAATTTTGATGTTATGTATTGCATATGATGTAAATCATGATTTAAAATGCTATGAGTTGTTGCTAAAATGATAAATGTTGATTTAATGTTTTGTATCATGAATGCTCTAAATGATGATTGTTTGGTACCATGATCAAAATATTGATAAATAGTTAAAAATTTTAGTATCATGTATGATATCCTCATAATGTCGATCGATTTATTCAATATCGTGCATGAATGAAATATAAGGTTTTCGAAAATATGCATGTAATACTTCAACTTATGATAATGATGCATGCAATGATAAAATATTCATGATGAAAAATTGTCTTGACATTCATAACTTGATTATTCATCCTTTGTCATGATTTTGAAATCGTTGTAAAAGGAAAAAGAATAACAAAACTGTATTCTTCTTTTCTTTTTGACAATGACAAAGGGGGAGAAATATTGCTCGCTCAAGATGCAAAATTTGAAAACTTACACATTGCAAAAGAAGCAAAACTTGCAACTTGCACATTGCAATAAGAAGCAAGAATCATGAGCTTACACAAGAAAGCTATCTTGTATTTGCTTTTGAAATTTTTACTAGCTTGTATGTTACAAAACTTGCTCACTTTTTCCAATACTTTGCTAGCTTGCACTTTGTAAAGGAAGCAAAAATAACACTTCTCAAAAGAGAAGAAAAACTTACTGTCTTGAACATCTTTAATATGCTAGCTAGCACGATGTACAATTTGCTATTTTGAATATTACAAAGAAATACTATCATGCACATTGCAAAGAAAAGCAAAGTGCAATCGTGCACAAGAAGCAAGTATTGAATTGCCATGATTGAACTTAAGAATCTTGCTATACTTTTGTGCTTATATGTTGTGATGGAAATCTAGCTTTATGTTGCAAAAACTTGCATATCTTTTAAAATAGCTAGAGCTACTTCTCCTTTTTGTTGATGACATAGGGGGAGAAGTATATTGATGACTTCATGCATTGAATTAAATATTTTATATATTTGCATGATAGTTTAAATGTTTTTCATAACATGTGATGAATGTTACTTGGATTTGGGATAATCCAAGTGTTCTATCAATGGCATATTGATAGGGGGAGTTTAGTTAAACTCCGGGGAGTTAAGGTTAACTCCGTTAGTCATCAATTAGTTGTCATCATCAAAAAGGGGGAGATTGTTGAATCTCGGATTTTGATGATGAAACTAATTGATTGTGTTTAAATGTTTGACTACATTTTGAGTGATACAGGTCTACTCGATCAGGATTAGACAATTAACGCAGGAGGAATTGACGTTGCGTCGGAGGAGATCACGTCAGGATATTGGATGGCAGAAGACTTCGGGCGTCGGGCATCAGGCCAAGGAGAGCGAAATTGCGCCAAGGATATCGGGGTTGCGGAGGTCAACCGCCGATTGGGCAACAAGCCGCAAGAGAGGATGATGCACCGAAGAATCGGACGAAGCGCCAACCAATGACGTGTCGGGCAACAGAATGTCAATTTGCGTAATAATAATTGTCTAGATCGGAGTAGAGTGTTTGCTTGTGTGTGCAGGATTAACTACGATAACCAGAAAACATAAAGCAAGGATACCGGAGTCGAGCTCGATGGACGTTTAAGAGACCGAAGAATCATCGGAGATGCTGCCGGAACCATCCGAGAAGAAATCGGGAACGTGTCGGAAGTTCACCGAAGAAATCGTCGGAGGCTCGCGGAGATCACCGAGAAGGCTCGGCTACTCGTTAAAAGTCATCACAAAGATTGGGAGCTTGTAGGGAGTCCGTCGGAAGAAGTTCGTCGGAAAGCTCGCCGGAACAAGACTCGACGTTCGCGGTTGAAAATTTGCTTAGGATGTGTTTTGGTTATGTAGTCCACTTGTAATTAGGATTAGGATTAAGAGATAATCCTATATCCTGGTTAGGGGCCAACTGGGCCCAAAGTCAGAGTTGGTTTAGGCTAAAAATTAAGCTAAACCAGCGAACTAGAGAGCCAAGATTGAAGCCCAACTAGTGGCTGAAAACACTGTAGTTGGGCTGAAAACACTGTAGGCGGTGGCACCGCCCAGCACCCGAGTGCTGGGCGGTGACACCACCTGGCTGGGCGGTGGCACCGCCCAGCACCCGAGCGCTGGGCGGTGGCACCGCCTGGTTGGGCGGTGGCACCTCCAGCACCGGAAACCCTAAGAAAATTCAAATTTTGGAGCCCAAAATTTGAATCCTCTTGAGGCCTATAAATACCCCTCAAATCTCAGCTGAGGTTACAACTTTTGAGAAGCATTTTGATTGAGAGAAAAGTCTTAGAAAGTCTTAGCAAGTCTTGTTTTCAATTTGCTAGAGAGTTCTCTTCCTTCTTTCTTATTGGAAATTTGTGAGAGGTTGAGCTGCTTATAAAAGGTTGTAAGAGGGGTGTTTACCCTTCCATTTCAAGAGACTTGCTAGTGGAAGGTGGGAGCCTCATCGAAGAGGGGCCTCGCAAGTGGAGTAGGTCATTTGACCGAACCACTCTAAAAATCGGCGTAATCTCTAGTTTGCTCTTTATTATTGTCATTTACATTACTGCAAATCTTCTTACTGCTTTAGTTCCTTATTACTCTTGCTGCGCAACTTCAAGAATACGCCTTCAAGTTAAATTTCTCAAGTTTCGTTCTTAACGTACGAAAGATTTTGATTAAAATCGAAGTTTTAATCCGCTGCACTAATTCACCCCCCCCTCTTAGTGCCGCTCCGATCCTAACATAAACTTACCTATTGAGAATTGTAGTAGGTTTGTCGTTAAGGTCGCCAACAGACGGATTTTGAAGTGTGATCATAGGTGCCCGCAAGTGAAACTGTTGTTGCAGGACCAAGAGATAATTACAGATTTCTTCCTCCTCCCTCTTGAAGATCATGAGGCCATACTCAGAATTAAATTGTTGATGACATTAGGTGATATTTCTTGGAATTTTATGCAACTAATTATAAAATTTTACAGTAAGGAGAAACAGGTGATACTGCACGGGAAACGTAAGGGCGACGTAACGACGATTTGCACACAACAAATGGAGAAGGTTTTGCATAAAGCATGCAGCGGCTTTTTGGTACAACTTGAGCAACAAACTAAGGGAGAGCCAACAAAATTTGAAGATCCAAATCTACTTCCTTTGCTTGCTGAATTTTCATATATATTTGACAAACCGAGCAACCTACCTCTTACCCGTCGGCATGATCATTGTATAATGATTTTTCCAGGCAAATCTCCAGCAAATGCTTAGCCATCTCAATATCCACATCTCCAAAAGGATGAAATAGAAAGGATTATAAAAGAGATGCTCAAAACAGGAGTTATTCGGCCAAGTTACAGCCCCTACTCTTCACTGGTGCTCCTCATACGAAAGAAAGATGGAATATGGCGATTATGTGTTGATTACCGAGCTCTCAATGGCATAACCATCAAGGATAAATACCCTATTCCAGTAGTAGATGAGTTGCTAAGGGAGCACAAATCTTTACAAAGCTGGACCTTCGATCCGGGTATCATCAAATACGAGTATTCGAAGAAGACATACCGAAAACCACATTATGAACACACAACAACCACTATGAATTTTTGCTTTCTTCATAAGAAGGTGGAATATCTTGGGCATATCATATCAGAGGAAGGTGTGGTAGTAGACCACATCAAAATTAGAGCAATGCAAAACTGGCTTACCCCGTGGAACATAAAATTGCTACATGGTTTTCTGGGTGTAACAGGCTACTACTGCAAGTTC
The DNA here is from genome assembly GCF_036884655.1 of Musa acuminata AAA Group. Lineage (NCBI taxonomy): Eukaryota > Viridiplantae > Streptophyta > Magnoliopsida > Zingiberales > Musaceae > Musa > Musa acuminata. The sequence continues at coordinate 29,242,972 of NC_088338.1, read as the reverse complement.
CTGAAAAACTATGGAGAGATCAGTGCACTATTAAATCTCAGATTTTGATGATGAAATCAATTGATGGGTTAATTGATCTAATCCATATTATTGAGTTAAGTGTGCAGGATTAACTACGATAACCAGAAAACACAAAGCAAGAATACCGGAGTCAAGATCGATGGACGTTTAAGAGTCTGAAGAATCGTCGGTGATGCTGCCGAAACCAACCGAGAAGAAATCGGGAACCTATCGGAATTTTCGGAAGTTTGCCGAAGAGATCGTCGGAGGTTCACGAAGATCACCGAGAAGGCTCGGCTACTCGTTAAAGTCATCACAAGATCGGGAGCTTGATGGGAGTCCATCGGAAGAAGCTCGTCGGAAAGCTCGCCGAAACAAGACTCGACGTTCGTGGTTGAAAGCTTGCTTAGGATATGTTTTTGTTATGTAGTTCACTTGTAATTAGGATTAGGATTAAGAGATAATCCTATATCCTAGTTAGGGGCCAACTGGGCCCAAAGTCAGATATGGTTTGGGCTAAAATTAAGCCAAACCAGTGAAATCGGAGAGCCAGGCGGTGGCACCGCCTGGCTGGGCGGTAGCACTGCCCAGCACCCGAGAGCTGGGCGGTGACACCTCCTGGGCTGGGCGGTTGCACCTCCCAGCACCCGAACACTGGGCGGTGGCACCGCTTGGCTGGGCGGTGGCACCGCCAGTATCGGGAACCCAAAGAGAATTCAAATTTTGGAGCCCAAAATTTGAATCCTCTTGAGGCCTATAAATACCCCTCAAATCTCTGCTGAGGTTACAACTTTTGAGAAGCATTTTGATTGAGAGAAAAGTCTTAGAAAGTCTTAGCAAGTCTTGTTTTCAATTTGCTAGAGAGTTCTCCTCCTTCTTTCTTATTGAAAATTTGTAAGAGGTTGAGCTTTTTGTAAAAGGTTGTAAGAGGGGTATTGACCCTTCCATTTCAGGAGATTTGCTAGTGGAAGGTGGGAGCCTCATCGAAGAGGGGCCTCGCAAGTGGATGTAGGTCATTTGACCGAACCACTCTAAAATCGGCGTAATCTCTGGTTTGCATTTCATTATTGCTGTTTACATTACTGCAAACCTTCTTACATGCTTTGGTTCCTTATTACCTTTGCTGCGCAACTTCAAGAATACGCTTTCAAGTTAAGTCTTTCAAGTTTCGTTCTTATCATACGAAAGATTTTTCTAAAACCGAAGTTTTAATTCGCTGCACTAATTCACCCCCCCCCCCCTCTTAGTGCCGCTCCGATCCTAACAAGTGGTATAAGAGCGAGGTTATCTCTCATATTTGGTTTAATACCCAAGAGAGATGGCTTACTCCAGCATGCAAGAGGGCCACTCTATTGCACGACCACCTTTGTTTAATGGGTCAGATTACACATATTGCAAGACTCGCATGAGAATCTTCCTCATTTCTATGGACTTTGAGCTTTGGTCTATTGTTGAAAACGGATTTCAAAAATCTTCTCTTCCGATGAGTGATTGGAATGAATCGGAGAAGAAGGTTTTTGCTTTAAATGCAAAGGCTATGAATGCCTTGTTTTGTGCACTAGACAAAAATAAATTTAATTGTGTTTCAATTTATGATTTGGCCTTTTATATTTGGAGAACTCTTGAGGTCACTCATGAAGGCACTAGCCGAGTGAAAGAGTCCAAAATCAACATCCTTGTGCACTCTTACGAACTTTTCCGAATGAAACCAAGTGAGTCCATCGGAGACTTGTACACCCGGTTTACGGATGTCATCAATGGACTCAAAGCTCTTGGTAAAGATTTTACTAACTTTGAACTAGTAACTAAAATCTTAAGATCTCTCCCTAAAAGTTGGGATCCAAAAGTTACGGCCATTCAAGAGGCCAAAGACCTTAAAGCATTCCCTCTTGAATAACTCATTGGGTCTCTAATGACCTACGAAATGACATGTCAAGCTCATGACGAGCTCGAGAACCCCCTTCCAAAGAACAGGAAGGATATGACACTCAAATCATAAGAAGACCACTTGAAAGGAACACCAAGTGATGAGGACAGTGACAATGACATTGCACTTTTGACTCAAAAATTTAAGAAATACTTAAGAAAGAACAAATTTAAAAACAAATTTGAACAAAAGAAGGACCAAGTGATTTGCTATGAATGCAAAAAACTGGGACACTACAAGAACGATTGTCCTCAAGCCAAAAAAAGAACATCAAAGAAGAAGGCGCTCAAGGCAACGTGGGATGATTCAAGCGCGTCCGAAAAAAAGGAGTCCAACACCGAGCAAGTTGCTCATTACGCGCTAATGGCTTTAGGAGAAGAGGTATGTGATTTATTTAATGAAGATTTATCTTTTGAAGAACTCTCTATCGCTTTTCATGAATTATTTGATGAATGTAGAATTGTTAGCAAGAAGTTAAGTATCTTAAAGAAAGAGCATGCTTTGCGATAAGATAAGTTTGAGAATCTTCAAATTCCTCCATGCTCTAAGTGTGAGCATTTAGATGCAATAAAAAATGAAAATTTGCTTCTTAAATAAACCTTAAACAAGTTTAAGGTTGGTAGCAAAGGATTAGATATGATCCTTGCACACAAGGGTCACATCGCAAATAGAAATGGAATTGGATTTGTAAAAGGATTACATCAAAATCCTACCACTTTCATAAAAGGACCTACATTACATGTTTCCTCTTATATGAAATGCAACTTCTGTTGTAAATCCGGACATATTGCCTACAAATGTCCATTTAGGAAAATTAGTTCACGAAAATTAATATGGGTTCCTAAAGGAACTATAAAGGATTCAATAATAATTAACAAAATTAGTGGGTCAATTTTTAAGGCACCCAAAATCAAATGGGTACCTAAAAATCATCCTCTTTTGTAGACAAACCCACAAGCTAGGAGCAAGAGATGGTATCTCGATAGTGGATGCTCAAGACATATGATTGGAGATCCATCTCATTTCTCTATGCTCACTAGCAAAGAAGAAGGGTACGTCACCATCGGAGACAACAACAAAGGCAAAATCATTGGCAAGGGAACTATTGGTAACAAATTTAGTTTTTCCATTGATGATGTTTTACTAGTTGATGGATTGAAACACAATCTCTTAAGTATTAGTCAACTATGCGATAAAGGTTATATCGTTAGATTTGAATCAAATATGTGCATTATTGAAAAACGAAATCATAACATGACTATGATTGCTTTAAAACAAAATAATGTCTATACCATCAATCTTGATGAACTAGGTAATGAAATGTGTTTCTCCGCCGTAAATGATGATGCTTGGCTTTGGCATAGGAGATTAGGTCATGCAAGCATGAAAACAATATCTAAAATCTCATCTCAAGAATTAGTACGAGGGATTCCGAATATGAAGTTTATTAAGGATAAGGTATGCGATGCATGTCAACTAGGCAAACAAATAAAAACAAGCTTCAAACCAAAAAATCAAATTAGCACCACTAGACCATTACAATTGATCCATTTGGACTTATTTGGACCAATTGATACAACAAGTCTAGGTGGAAGCAAATATGCTTTTGTGATTGTGGATGACTACTTTAGATACACTTGGACCTATTTCTTAGCTCACAAAAGTGATTGCTTCAAGTGTTCTCTAAGTTTTGTAAACCTACTCAAAATGAAAAAGGCTTCATGATTTCATCAATTCGGAGTGATCACAGTGGTGAATTCCAAAATCGTGACTTTCAAAATTTTTTCGAAGTTAATGGGTACAATCATAACTTCTCAACTCCAAGAAATCCTCAACAAAATGGAGTAGTTGAAAGGAAAAATAGAAACCTATAAGAAATGGCAAGAACTATGTTAAATGAACATAGTTTACCCAAATATTTTTGGGCCGAAGCCGTAAATACGGCTTGTTACATCATGAATAGGGTCCTAATAAGACCATCTCTATCAAAAACTCCCTATGAATTATGGAATAACAAAAAACCAAATATTTCTTATTTTAAAGTTTTTGGTTGTAAATGCTTCATTTTAAATGAAAAGGATGCCCAAGGTAAATTTGATGCTAAATCCGATGAAGGTATTTTTCTAGGTTACTCCTCCGTTTCTAAGGCCTTTCGTGTCTTTAACAAAAGGACCTTAGTAATAAAAGAGTCTATTCATGTAGTTTTTAATGAAATTTCTGATTTAAAGAAAAATGATTTTGATGATGATCTTGATTTTGATAATTTGAATTTAAACGAACCCCCTCCTCAAAATAGCCATTTGAATGCATCTTCTTCCGAAATTTCTTTACCCAAAGAATGGAAGTATGTAGATGCTCATCCAAAGGAGCTAATTATAGGAGATACAACAAAAGGGGTTCAAACTCGTTCTTCTTTCAAGAATTTTTGTGCTAACGCCGCTTTCAGTAATAATTTTAAACTATTTCAAATGGATGTCAAAAGTGCTTTCTTGAATGGTTTTATTTTCGAAGAAGTATATGTCGAACAACCTCCCGGATTTGAAAATTCTCTTCTTCCTAATCATGTATTCAAATTGACTAAAGCTCTCTATGGCTTGAAACAAGCTCCTAGAGCTTGGTATGAAAGGCTTAGTTCCTTTCTTATTTTAAATAATTTTACCAAAGGCAAGGTTGATACTACATTGTTTATTAAACATTTTGAAAATAATTTTCTTATTGTGCAAATTTATGTTGACGATATTATTTTTGGCTCTTCGGATGAATCACTATGTGAATCATTTGCCAAATGTATGAGTCATGAATTTGAAATGAGTTTAATGGGTGAATTAACTTTCTTTTTAGGATTACAAATCAAACAACTTAGTGATGGTATATTTCTTAACCAATCCAAATATACATTAGAATTGTTAAAACGATTTAACATGGATAATTCAAAAGCAATAAACACCCCTATGAGTACTGCGACTAAGTTAGATATGGATGAAAATAGTGAAAATTTCGATCAAAAAACATATAGGGGAATGATAGGTAGTCTACTCTACCTCACCGCGACTAGACCAGATATTATGTTTAGTGTAGGACTTTGCACTAGGTTTCAATCTAATCCTAAATTATCTCATCTAAAGAGTGTTAAAAGAATATTTAGGTATCTTAAAGGAACTCTAAATTTAGGATTGTGGTATCCAAAATTTGAAAATTTTGATCTAATAGCTTATGCAGATGCCGATTTTGGCGGATGCAGGATATATAGAAAAAGTACATCCGGAACATGCCAATTTTTAGGACATGCACTTGTTTCTTGGACTTCCAAGAAACAAAATTCAGTTGCACTATCTACGGCAGAAGCCGAATACATTGCTGCAAGTGCATGTTGTGCACAAGTTAGTTGGATGAAAAATACATTAGAAGACTATGGAATTCACTTTAAAAACATTCCCATAAAATGTGATAATACTAGTGCCATATGTCTTACTAAAAATCCAATTCAGCACTCTAGAACTAAGCACATCGACGTTAGGCATCATTTCATACGCGATCATGTCCTTAACAATGATGTTGTTCTAGAATTCATTGACACAAAGCATCAATTAGCAGATATATTTACAAAAGCTTTGAATGAAGACCAATTTGAATTCATTAGAAGGGAATTAGGTATGTTAAATTGTCCCTAAGAATAAACTTGTTTGAATGGATTTTCCGTAAAGTTTTTCATTCTCTCTCCGTTCCTCGGTGACTTGTTAAATTATCTTATCTTGAGTCAAACACCGCTTCCATCTGATCAAGATTAATGATTTTATGATATTTTGAATCTCGAAATTAATTTTGATGGCTTGATTATGAGTTTCAAGTTAACGAATTGAATTTGAATGGATTTGTATTCGAATTATGATCTTGACTTATTGGAGTTACTACTTAAAATTTTTTTTCTTATCCCAATCTCTTCTTTGTACATCTACAATTTTTGTTATTTATAAAAAGAAGAGATTTGATAATATGGATGAATGCTGAATTTTCCTTTAATATGAACTATGCGTAAATATTTTAGCATACTTAATTTTGAATGATAAAATCTTTGTATGATCAATGATAATATAGATGAGTGATGTATAATCAATGATAAAATCTTTGTATGATAAATTATGTGCTTCAAGTCTCATTCTCTTTTTGTTGATGACAAAGGGGGAGAAAAGTGATGACTTGTATCATTTTAATAGCAAGACTTATATGAATTGCAAAAGCTTGTGTGATATGAATGTCTTATATGCCTTGCAAAATCTTTGAGAATATCACAAGATTGATTGATCATATTGAAAGCATGCCTTACATCGATATCATGAAATTCATGTTGAAAATCTTTATCTCCTATCGTAGTAAAAATTGTCCCATATCATTTGACTTATGATTTTCATCGAAGTTTCGCATTTACTATTGCTTAATGAGAATAACGATAAGTTCTACGGTTAGAACTTATCGGTTTATGCTTGAATTCAATGGATGAAATTCAAGTGTTTTCATCTTCTCATAATATGACATATAGATAGGGGGAGTTATGTTTAACTCCGTCATCAATTGATTGTCATCATCAAAAAGGGGGAGATTGTTGAATCTCGGATTTTGATGATGAAATCAATTGATGGGTTAATTGATCTAATCCATATTATTGAGTTAAGTGTGCAGGATTAACTACGATAACCAGAAAACACAAAGCAAGAATACCGGAGTCAAGATCGATGGACGTTTAAGAGTCCGAAGAATCGTCGGCGATGCTGTCGGAACCAACCGAGAAGAAATTGGGAACCTATCGGAATTTTCGGAAGTTCGCCGAAGAGATCGTCGGAGGTTCACGGGAATCACCGAGAAGGCTCGGCTACTCGTTAAAGTCATCACAAGATCGGGAGCTTGATGGGAGTCCGTCGGAAGAAGCTCGTCGGAAAGCTCGCCGAAACAAGACTCGACGTTCGCGGTTGAAAGCTTGCTTAGGATGTGTTTTTGTTATGTAGTTCACTTGTAATTAGGATTAGGATTAAGAGATAATCCTACATCCTGGTTAAGGGCCAACTGGGCCCAAAGTCAGATATGGTTTGGGCTAAAATTAAACCAAACCAGTGAAATCGGAGAGCTAGGCGGTGGCACCGCCTGGCTGGGCGGTGACACCTCCTGGGCTGGGCGGTTGCACCTCCCAGCACCCGAACACTGGGTGGTGGCACCGCTTGGCTGGGCGGTGGCACCGCCAGTATCGGGAACCCAAAGAGAATTCAAATTTTGGAGCCCAAAATTTGAATCCTCTTGAGGCCTATAAATACCACTCAAATCTCAGTTGAGGTTACAACTTTTGAGAAGCATTTTGATTGAGAGAAAAGTCTTAGAAAGTCTTAGCAAGTCTTGTTTTCAATTTGCTAGAGAGTTCTCCTCCTTCTTTCTTATTAAAAATTTGTAAGAGGTTGAGCTGTTTGTAAAAGGTTGTAAGAGGGGTATTGACCCTTCCATTTCAAGAGATTTGCTAGTGGAAGGTGGGAGCCTCATCGAAGAAGGGCCTCGCAAGTGGATGTAGGTCATTTGACCGAACCACTCTAAAATCGGCGTAATCTTTGGTTTGCATTTCATTATTATTGTTTACATTACTGCAAACCTTCTTACATGCTTTAGTTCCTTATTACCTTTGCTGCGCAACTTCAAGAATATGCTTTCAAGTTATGTCTTTCAAGTTTCGTTCTTATCATACGAAAGATTTTTCTAAAACCGAAGTTTTAATCCGCTGCACTAATTCACCCCCCCCCCCTCTTAGTGCCGCTCCGATCCTAACATGCACCACTTACTTTCTTACTGAAAAAAGATGTCTTCCATGGTCGGACAGAGCCTCCACTGCCTTCGACAAACTTAAGGCAGCCAAGATGACGTCGCCAGTGCTAACACTACAAGATTTCAACCGACCCTTCATTATTGAAGCCAACGCATCTGGAGTCGGAATTGGAGCCATTCTCATGCAAGATGGTCGACCACTCATATACACTAGCAAGACATTATCTCCCTCCCATCAAAATAAGTCAACATATGATACGGAGATGCTCGCCATTGTGCGCGCAACAACGAGGTGGAGACCCTACTTGATTGGCCGACGATTTCAAATTAAAACTAACCATAAAAGCCTCAAGTACTTTTTAGAGCAAAAAATATCATCTCCTGAGCAGCAAAAAAGGGTAATAAAACTTCTTGGATTTGATAATCAAATAACTTACAAATAGGGGAAAGAGAATGTTCTTGCAGATGTGCTTTCGCAGCTACCCGAGCAAGTTGAAGTTTCGGCCGTTTCACTTCCGACCAGCAACTTTCTTAAGGATATTAAGATAGAATGGCAGGAAGATTCAGAGACTAGTAAGATTATAAAAAAATTGGAGGAAGCACCAAGCCCCATGGCTCATTACAATTGGGACTCAAAAGAATTACACTATAAGGGACGCATTGTGCTTACGATAAATTCTACTTGCATCTTCACGAGCAGATTTTGGACAAAGTTATTCCATATGCAGGGTATTAAATTGAAAAAGAGTATGACATATCACCCACAAACCGACGGCCAGACGAAAATTTTAAATAGGTGCTTGGAGACAGCCCAAAGCCACCCACCAAATATGACTACCCAAAGAGAACTCCAGACCCAGCCAAGTGCCATTATTGATCGACGGATAGTGACTTGGCGACGATGACCCACTAATGAAGTGCTAATATAGTGGGCGAACCTACCAATAGAAGATGCCACTTGGGAGAACTATGGCGACTTGAAGATCAAATTCCCAGAATTCATGAATCATCAACCTCGAGGACAAGGCTGATTTGAAGAGGGCGGGTCTGTTAGGACTCTAGCTTGGAGAGTCCTAATTGAGAGGGACATTCATGTAAAACTGTTAGGACTCTAGCTAGGAGAGTCCTAATTGAGATGGACATTCTGTTTGGACTCTAGCTATGGGAGTCCTAATTGAGAGGGGCATTCATGTAGGAGGTGTTTTCTTAGAGAAGAATTAGGAGTTGTAAGGGAATAGGAGTATTGCCTAGGAGTCATACTAGGAGTTGGTTAGAAGTAAGAGTCTTAAGTAGGAGTCCTATTAGGAGTTAGGGTTTAGAAGCCCTATAAATAGCCATGTATTCCTTCTCTTTTGATAAGCAATAGATGAATCTTTTCTGCAGCCTTTGAGCAGCAACTTGGAGGGAGGAACCCCTATAGAGTTCCAAAGAGGTCGATCCCCTAAAGAGATCAACCCCAAGTTTAGAATATACAAGGGTTCTAACAGATCGCCCTAGGGAGATCTGATCACCACTACAGTACAGTCGCCCTTAGGAAATAGCCAACGCTGTAGGAAATCAGATCACCACTACAGTACCTACAGAGATCTGGACGTCACTACAGTGTCGTCACCCTAGATCTGGTTGCCACTACAGTGTTGTCACCCAAGATCTGGTTGCCGCTACAGTCCGTCGCCCTAGATCTGGTCACCGCTACAGTACCGTCGCCGCTATAGTGTCGTCGCCCTAGATCTGGTCGCCGCTATAGTACTGTCATCGCAAATGGTACTTCTCCACCAGTGTTCAGCCTCTCCTTCCAGCATGAAGGTAGCAAGAGAAACTTTCTGATCATCAGGGTAATTTAAGATATCAAATATTTTCTCTATCTGCATCATTTATCATTCTGCCGCCATTGGATCAGACTCACCACTAAAATTGGGAGGACTAAGCTTCTTAAACTGTTCAATTCGCAACCCTATGTGCTTTGATGTCCCTGTTCCATCATTTCTTCCTTATTGGACATGTTGTTGTTGTTGTTGCATCACTTGTGCCATAGTCTCCAAATTCCGCATGATACCACTCAATTGATCAGTAGTAGATGCAATAGGAGAACCAGATGATCTCGTCATCCTTGCTTCCTAAAACATCAAAAGAAAATTTTCTTTGATCAATCTCTAAATGAAAGTCAATAAACCTCAATTTTTTTTTTCTTTTTTCACATCAAGTATATATAAAAAAATATTCTTAGTGATTCTCAAATTATGCTCTGATACCACCTCTGCCTCGCCCCTCAAAAATATCGATAATATTAAAAAATTTTCAACACAAATCCATCCAGGTTCCAAACACACATTTGAGGTCACTAAGAAAACATTAAGATCAAAATTTCACCTCTATAATCTAAAAATATCGATATACTTATTTGGCCTCATGACATTGGCAAATTTAGTGCCACATCCGCATGGAATCAAATTAGGCAAAGAAATAACAAGTGGGTCCCAAGCAGTTGGACATGGGATCGATCGGGATCACAAAGAAGAGGTATCTATGTACATGGGATCCTTATGTACATGGCAGGCCCTTCTCAATAAACTACCTACAATAGACAATATGAAAAGAAGAGGTATCTATCATGTTAACCGATGCTCCCTTTGTATGCAACAAGAAGAAACTGTTGACCACCTCTATTTTGCTTGTGATTATACAAAATGGATATGGAAGGAGATTCTCCAGCGATTTGAACTCAATCGACTGTCGCAACCAAACTTACACCAAGAACTAGGCGACCTCATGCAATGTTTCTCAAGAAAAGGGCCTCTCACACAACTGGCAAAGGTTACTTTCAGATGCGCTATTTGGTGGATGTGGAAGGAGAGATGTAACAGAATATTTGAATGTCAACACACAAACAATGCTCAGCTCTTGAAAGAGATTATATTATTAGAGACTCAAGATCCTATATGGAGCAAGATCTCAAAACGGAGCACTTTACCCAAAGAGAAAAATATATTTTTATCAAATTTAATTTTGCTATTAGCTAAAGATTTTGGGAATGATGCCAAATTATGTACCCACAGGTAGTTTTGATATATCTGGATAAACATTTTCTATGTTGACTATTATTAGGAGTTATAGTCTACAGCATGTGTAGTCATAACTATCGCATTCACACTCTATGAGTTACTTGGCTTTGTCTATGACTTGTATAGATAAAGCTATTTGTAAAAACTTTACACATAATCAATTTACTTTTACTTACTAAAAAAAAAAAAATTTATAAACCCTGTGCAATTCATAAACATACAACACATCGCTCGATGATTCATAAAATCTGAACCCAACTCACCAAAATAATAACCACAACATAAATTAACAAGTGTGGGAGTCTATACAGTCACAAAACCAACGTTTACTACAAGTTCATATCATTACACGAATTAAACTTAACATTCCAAAATCCTAAACATGAGAGGTCCTTTAAACTTATACAAAATCTACAAGTTTAGATTCATCGTCAACATTTCATTAGATGCAGAGTGTGCTTATACAACAAAAACATATATACTAATAAAGATCTGTCCAAAATCTTTTAGCTTTCCACTACCTTAGCCTAATTAAAACATTTAAGCGAGTGACAAGCTATCCTGACAAATTTATACAGCAACGGGGTGAGCATATAAAGCTCAGCAAGTGACTAACATATCCATGGTAAAAGAGGGCAATTTCCAAACAAATAAGGTTTCAAAATGCAAGGCAAAATATAATAATTCATAGACGTAATCTCATTAGGTGCAGAATCAAATGTCATCTCAATCAAACATATTTGGTTCATAATAGATGGAGCATAGAGTAATTGGAGCATATCAATAGCATATGAAATGTTCCGGAGCATATCAACAACATATGGAACATTTCGAAGCATAACAATCGCAAATGAAATATTTTGGAGCATATCAAAGGCGTACGAAATGTTTCGGAGCATATCAATGATAAATGAAACATTTCGGAACATATCAATGGTGTATGGACCATTTCGGAGCATTTCAAAGATGAATACGAAACAGAAGCTCAAGCATCGAATTTGATGTTGCATTCATATCATTCTTATCCAAAGCATGTATAGAAACACATAACCAAAGCTCTGGATACCATATCAAACATACAGAAAGTGAAGTGGGACCATAACATAATATGGTACATTCCATTTCTGAATGACCACCAACATAAGTCTCCCACGTCTGGGAGGTCTCCCATGTTTGGGAGCTCCATCCACCCATGTATGAGTGAAGTCATAAGGGTCGGCAGAGCATCACAGGCTCTATGCATAACTCCCTTCACCATTTCTGGCAAAGGTTCACAATATCCTACAAACATGAGAGTACAAAAGGATAGTATAAATAATAAATAGAACATATCGGAAGCACACGCGGAACAACAAATGTACATGTGCCTTTACGAGTCAGTACGAGTTAAGCAATAATCTTTCACAATTGTTTTCAGATTTGAAAGGAAATGAAAGCAAGAGCACACATGGAATCTAGGCAATCACATACAGCTCAATTCAAATAAGAAGGTTAGATGATTCGATATCGAAAGGAATAAAACTAGAAAAGGCACATATCGAAAGCAAATGCGGAACAATGGGATATACATGTGCCTATATGAGTCAATGTGATATAGCATAAACGTTACATAAATGTGTTTCAAGAATTTAAATAATTTATAGATAAGAGCAAACCAGAATTCAAGCATTAATATAAGCCTCAATTGAGTGAAGGGAACTGAATGAAATCTATTTCCAAATGAATGAAAACAGAGTATGCGAAATTGATCAAAGCTCGATTTCTGACAGAATTCGAGAGGCATATTGGATAAATACTTTAGGTTGTCAATTATGCTCTAATACCCTCAAGAAACTATTGTCAAAAGATATATCAATCTATTTTCTGATGAAATAAATTTCGTATGAATCAAGGTTTCCAACAAAGAGTTACCATTGATTTAGCAACCAAAGGTCAAAAACAAAATCACTATTTTGCAGAATTCATAGGGTCGGCTTCAACAGATAACAGGATAGGCATTTGAATTCCAAATTTTTTCATTCTATAATTAAAAAAAAAGGTCTACAAGTCTAGTTTCGAATGAAGTTAGTTTCGTATAAATCAGAATTTCCACCAGGGACTTATATGTATTTTAGTATCAAAAGGTCAGAAATTTTGATCCATATTTTGCAGCATTTATAGGCTCATTTGAAACAGACTTTTGGGTAAGTATTCGCTGTCCAAAATCTTCAAAATTAGTTTCAAAAGAAAGATATAAGAGTCTAATTTCAAACGAACTAGGTCCTGCCCAAATCCACATTTGGTGCTAAAAATTATAGCTGAAAAATTATATAGGGGTCAGTTTACCAAAAAATTCCAGATCTATGGTTTTATGTCCAAAGAGAGAAATATCAGGTTCTAAGCAGAAATCTTTCAGATTATTTAGAATCAATATAAGAAAAGAGACTAATATTTCTATATGATGGGGTTAGAATACTTGCCTTTGAGAATTATGACCCCAATTGAGAAGTTTTGAGTAAGAAACCTCAAAGCCCCAATTATTTTTTTTCTTCTTCTTCTCTCTTTTTTTTTCCCTTCTTCTTTCTTTCTTTCTCTGTTCTTCCACGAAGCTGCCTTCTCTGGTTCCTTGAGAACGAAGGAAGAGTGGCTTAAACGGTGGGATTTATAATTTTATGTATTTTCTAGTTTAGTCCTTGTATTATTATATTTACGATTAGGTCCTCAGGGTTTACATATAGGTCCTTAGATTTTTTTTTTTTTTGAACAAATCCTCCAAATCTTATGAATAAGTTCTCAGATTCATACTTTGGCTCTTTTATCAAATTTAAAATAGATACTTAAATTACAACTAGAAACTTATACGAAAATTCAGAAATGAGGGATGTTACAGCTACCTCCCATCACAGCCTCCTATGAGAAGCGAGTTGAAACCATTCTGGCGGACTACAAGATGAAGCTACCCAACGGAGCTGAGTAGACAAAGTAATTGGTGAAGTGGCGAAAGCTTCCCTGAACTGAAGCCAGTTGGGAGCCTGAAGACGCCCAGCGACATGAAAAAGAAATCATCAACAACTACCAACAAGTGTCGACGAGGGCGTCGATAGTTTAAGTGGGGGAGAATGTCACGAACGGTCATCGCACACCCACATCAACTCCGTTCAACGAACCGTTCGTCGCTCTCGTCTCAATGTACAGTTACTTAGCAGCCTGTTTTGCCTTAGTTTTGAGTCATTTTACTTGTAAAAATATAAGTTCAAACAAGCTACAGCTTTACAAAGCGATCGCTCACTGAACCGAGCAAAACAGCCCAAAACAGCTCTGTTTTCGTGGGCCACGGGCTGATTTCTGAAATCTGTCTCCGCTCACCAAAACATCAGCCATCTCACCCCCTTTGCACCCCCCGGGTGGCACAGGGCTGGATGAGGCTTCGGTATAGTACCGGGCGTTGAACACTCATTTGCAAGTTCACACGTTGCCTTGATGGGAACTTGCTGATGCGCCCGGGACTCGGTGAGTAGCTGTTTGTAGGCTTGCAGCTATTCGTTCAACTTTCTAAAGCCCTTTTTTCTCCCTCTCCCTCTTTTCTCTTGTGCACCCAAGGACTCGGTGAGCAGCTTCCCCTTTTCGCGAGACTTCGGGACTTGTCCGTTGCTCGTTCTTTCGAACTAATCAACTTTCTCTTTCAAACTAATCCGAAGCATCTGTATGGACTTCAAAAGGCTCCCTATAGTCTGGCAATTTGACCACCGGTTCTTCCAAATTCCATCGTCTGCATAAAATCCCATGCATGAGTACCAAATTTTTTGAGCTAGCAATTCCTCTCACCTTTGTGAGCTTTGCATAACTCTTTCGGTCATTGAGCAACTCATTCCACCTTGCATGGTCTCATCCTTTACCAAGTGCCTCGCTTGCCTTGAGCACCATCAAGTATAGTTGTCAACGTTGAGCCGTAGCTCAAACTCAACCATCCCAACCTTTGTGTGCTCTACATTATTCTAGGCTTGCCTGTTCTTATGGTGCCTCTTGCGCGAAGGGTTAGCTATTCCTCTGAATGCCAATCTCAGATGCCCGCTACTCTGAGCGACTCCTTTTCCGTACATCTCAATGCCCGTTTTCCCCCAAATAGTCATGCGTGTGCTGACTGCCCTCAACGCAGCCCCGCTAGGTCCCCCACATTTGCATGCTAAGTGTTTCTATGAGTGCTTGTCATGCTTTGATACCATCTGTCACGGACATAGCTGGTTTTGCCTAAGTCGGGCGGCACCCTTGTGTGTCCATCCATAAATGTCAGCCTCCCCGAAGCCTCCCATGTCCCCTAGGACCCACAAAAGAGAGAACGAGTTAGAGAAAACGCCTCATTCCGGATCCACAAGCAAACATTTCCGAAAACACTTCATAGACAAAGCAAATTACAAACAGACTTTACAAGCTCTGAACAGTTGCACAACAAAGGGTAAAATTGTCCATTATAGACCGAATAAAATGGTAGTTCATCCGTCGTCCACTTGGGTGGGACGACCAAGGGGATGAACTACTAACCCCGGCACAGATAGCACTAAGGAACACGAACATTGAAGTCGGTGGGCCTCACTGCATGCAGGAGGCTACAATTCCGACGGTGACCCCATTGGACAATTCTCGGCAACGGATATCTCGGCTCTCGCATCGATGAAGAACGTAGCGAAATGCGATACCTGGTGTGAATTGCAGAATCCCGTGAACCATCGAGTCTTTGAATGCAAGTTTCGCCCGAGGCCATCCGGCTAAGGGCACGCCTACCTAGGCATCACGCTTTCGACGCTTCATCATTACCCCCTCAGGGGGTGGGGGCGAACGTGGAGGATGGCCCCCCGTGCCGGAAGGTGCAGTTGGTCGAAGAGCGGGCCGTTGATGGTTGTCGAACACGACGCATGGTGGATGCCTTGTGCGAGCTGTACGTCGTGCCTTCGGGACCCAAGCGAGGCCTCGAGGACCTAAGTCGTGGTGCGAGTCGATGCCACGGACCGCGACCCCAGGTCAGGTGGGGCTACCCGTTAAGTGTAAGCATATAAAGAAGCGGAGGAGAAGAAACTTACGAGGATTCCCTTAGTAACGGCAAGCAAACCGGGATCAGCCCAGCTTGAGAATCGGGCGGCTGCGTCATCTGAATTAAAGCCTGGAGAAGCATCCTCAGCGACGGACCGAGCCCAAGTCCCCTGGAAACGGGCACCGGGGAGGGTGAGAGCCCCATTCGGCTCGGACCCTGTTGCATCACGAGGCATTGTCGACGAGTCGGGTTGTTTGGGAATGCAGCTCCAATCGGGCAGTAAATTCCGTCCTAGGCTAAATATAGGCGAGAGACCGATAGCAAACAAGTACCGCGAGGGAAAGATGAAAAGGACTTTTAAAAGAGAGTCAAAGAGTGCTTGAAATTGCCGGGAGGGAAGCGGATGGGGGTCGGCGATGCACCTCGATCGGATGCGGAATGACAGTTAGCTGGTCCGTCGCTCGGCTCGGGGTGCGGATCAATGCGGGCTGCATGGATGGCCGAAGCCCGAACAGATCATTCGTTCGAGGGGATACCGTCGATGTGGTCGAGGACATGACGCGGGCCATCGGCGGGCCCCGCGGGGTACACGCGCGACCTAGGCATCAGCCAGTGGGCTCCCCATCCGACCCATCTTGAAACACGAACCAAGGAATCTGACATGAGTGCAAGTCGACGGGTGTGGAAACCCGGAAGGCACAAGGAAGCTAACGGGCGAGAACCCTCTCGAGGGGTTGCACTACTGGCCGACCTTGATCTTCTATGAAGGGTTCGAGTTGGAGCATGCTTATCAGGACCCGAAAGATGGTGAACTATGCCTAAGCGAGGCGAAGCCAGAGGAAACTCTGGTGGAGGCCCGTTGCGATACGGACGTGCAAATCGTTCATCTGACTTGGGTATAGGGGCAAAAGACTAATCGAACCATCTAGTAGCTGGTTCCCTCCGAAGTTTCCCTCAGGATAGCTAGAGCCCATGTACGAGTTTTATCGGGTAAAGCCAATGATTAGAGGCATCGGGGGCGCAACGCCCTCGACCTATTCTCAAACTTTAAATAGGTAGGACGGCGCGGCTACTTCGTTGAGCCGCATCGCGGAATCGAGAGCTCCAAGTGGGCCATTTTTGGTAAGCAGAACTGGCGATGCCGGATGAACCGGAAGTCAGGTTACGGTGCCCAACTGCACGCTAACCTAGACACCACAAAGGGTGTTGATCGATTAAGACAACAGGACGGTGGTCATGGAAGTCGAAATCCGCTAAGGAGTGTGTAACAACTCACCTGCCGAATCAACTAGCCCCGAAAATGGATGGCGCTAAATCGCGCGACCCACACCCGGCCATCGGGGCGAGTGCCAAGCCCCAATGAGTAGGAGGGCACGGCGATCACCGTAAAACCCAGGGTGTGAGCCCAGGCGGAGCGGCTGTCGGTGCAGATCTTGGTGGTAGTAGCAAATATTCAAATGATAACTTTGAAGGCCGAAGAGGGGAAAGGTTCCATGTGAATGGCACTTGCACATGGGTTAGCCGATCCTAAGGGACGAGGGAACCCTGTCCGAGAGCGTGTCTCCGCGCGAGCTCCGAAAGGGAATTGGGTTAAAATTTTTGAGCCGGGACGCGGTGGCGGACGGCAACGTTAGGAAGTCCAGAGACGTCGGCGGGCGCCCTAGGAAGAGTTATCTTTTCTGTTTAACGGCCCATCCACCCTGGAAATGGCTAAGCCGGAGGTAGGGTCCAGCAGTCGGAAGAGCGCCGCACATTGCGTGGCGTCCGATGCGCCCCCGACGGCACTTGAAAATCCGGAGGACCGAGTACCGCCCATGTCCGGTCGTACTCATAACCGCATCAGGTCTCCTAGGTGAACAACCTCTGCCCCATGGAACAATGTAGGCAAGGGAAGTCGGCAAAATGAATCTGTAACTTTGGGAAAAGGATTGGCTCTGAGTGCTGGGCACGGGGGTCCCTGCCACGAACCCGTCGATTGTCGGCGGACTGCGCGAGCTGCTCTCGCGACGAGAGCGGGTCGCCGCGTGCTAGCCGAGGGATGGACTGGGAATGGTGTTAGGACTCTAGCTTGGAGAGCCCTAATTGAGAGGGACATTCATGTAAAACTGTTAGGACTCTAGCTAGGAGAGTCCTAATTGAGAGGGGCATTCATGTAGGAGGTGTTTTCTTAGAGAAGAATTAGGAGTTGTAAGGGAATAGGAGTCTTGACTAGGAGTCCTACTAGGAGTTGGTTAGAAGTAAGAGTCTTAAGTAGGAGTCATATTAGGAGTTAGGGTTTAGAAGCCCTATAAATAGCCATGTATTCCTTCTCTTTTCATAAGCAATAGATTAATCTTTTCTGCAGCCTTTGAGCAGCAACTTGGAGGGAGGAACCCCTATAGAGTTCCAAGGAGGCCGATCCCCTAAAGAGATCAACCCCAAGTTTAGAATCTGTAAGGGTTCTAACACCTGGTATCAGAGCAGCGTTCTTGGCATCTCGCTGCCCTTCCACTGCCATCCATCAGCCCTCCACAACCGCCCAAAGCAATTCCCACAATTGGTTAAGAGATCGTCGCCGAATTCCACCATCATCTCCACCACCGCGGATCATCCTTTGATCTCCCCGTGAATTGCAACAGGTTCTGGTTTCCTACCTTACTGCTGCTGCAATTTAGTTATCCTTATTCGAAAATCCAAAAAAAAAAAACTGTTCCTATATTGCTGCATAAATCTTTCGTCACAAATTTTTCATCTCTACGACGAAAGATACATTGCAGAATTCCAGCCGCATAGCACCATCTGTTTGATCTTGCTACTATGCTTTTTCTATCCAAATTTCTATGAAATTTTTATGACATCTTTGACACTTCCTAACAGCAGATTTCCCTTTGATTTTTTCAAAAAATTCTCAATATAAACCATTGATCTTTTACGTCTAATCTGCTATACTTGAAAATCTGCACTGTAAAATTTCAGCCGCATAGCACTGTTTGTTTGATCTTGATACTATATTGTTTCTATCCAAATCTCTACGAAATTTTTATAATAGCTTTGGCACTTCCTAACAGTGGATTTCCCTTTGGTTTCATCAAAAAATTCTCAATATAAACCACTAATCTTTTATGTCCAATCTGCTATACTTAAAAATCTGTGCTGCAAAAAATTTCAGCGGCATATTGTTGCCTTAACCAATCTATTTGCAATCTTTTTTGAATGAAATTTCTTATACACTTCATAGATCATCTTGGCTTCCATCTAAGATTGATATATTAAGGAATTCATCTCTAAAAATAATTTTGTGTTGCTATAAATTTTGATCGTAACCCGTTGAAATTTTTCGACGACAATTCTGCTATCGCAACTTGTACCAATTTTCTTGCTGTTATACTGATGAAATTCTCTTGATTAAATTAGAAATCCTTGCTGTCATATAATCTGTGATTTTTCTATCAATTCCCTCCTCAATTCTCTTAAGTTTTTGGTAGAAATTACATCGAGAAACCATTGTTTCTTCGACAACAATTCTACTCTTACAAGACAGCACATACTTGCTGCAACTTCCACTGATTTCAATCAAACCTTTGCTGCCATCTACTACAGATCTAAAACTTTCATCCACAGCCCTAAAACTCCACTAAACCACACCCTCAAACTGCACCCAAAACTGCCACAAAACAAGCCTAAATCGTAGCCTACATCCACCGATCCACCAACCCTTTCGACCATCACTTCTCTCAACCTGTACATGCCTTTAACCTAACAACAAAAGAGAGATCTTAACATCATAGATTTAGAGGTATATACTCTGGCATCTAAGGAGGCAATCAATGCCAAATTCAAAGCCTTGGAGGCGCGAATGGAGGATAAGATTCGGACGCTCTTTACCGAACTCAGATTGGGCCAACCACTAAGCCCGAAGAAATCATATCAAAGAGAGAGCTTTGCCTAATCACACCAAGCCCAAATATATGACTTCCAAGAGAGGGGAAGCTCTATGACCAACCCCAACTATCCATGCATGAGAGTGGACTTCCCTAGATGGGAAGAAGGAGACCCAATTGGTTAGATCTCGCGCGCGGAGCGATATTTTCGATACCATAAAATCGCGGATGTATCTATGGTGAAAATTGCAGCTATATATCTTGAAGGGGATGCTATACAGTGGTTTGACTGATTTGAACATACTTATGGAGTCCTTTCATGGCGACAATTCAAAGAAGGACTACTGATCCGCTTTAGACCAAACGATTACGAGAATATTGACGGACAACTAGCAAAGATCCGACAAACCTCTACCATTCAGGAGTACCAAACCAGGTTTGAAAGATTATCTAATCAAACTCATGATTGGTCTCAAAAAAAGCTATTGAGAACCTTCATTGAGGGCTTAAAGCCGGAGATCCGAGGAGAAGTTAAAGCGCGACAACCGTATACGCTTATGGCAGCCATCTCTTTCGCACGACATCAAGAGGAGCAATTGAACCATGAAGCTCGGAGGACTAGGGTTGCTCCTCAACCAGTAATATTGAAGCCCTTAGCCCCCCCTACTTTCGACCAAGTCCCTACACCAAAGAGGTTAACCAGAGAAGAGCTTCGGGAGCGATATGCGAAGGGGTTATGTTGGCATTGTGATGAGCCGTGGAGCCGTGAGCATCGCTATAGTACAGGGGGACTTCTTATGATTGAACCGATAGAAGAAGAGTTCATTGATCATCCAAAAGAGAGCCTTGAACATGAAGAAGAAGATGCAGAAGAAGAGCCACAACCGACCAAAGTTACGGTACATACACTGGTTGGCTACTCAATCCCACAAACGATGAAAGTTGGAGGCCTTCTCAAACAACAACCGATCACTGTTCTCATCGACACGGGCAGCACTAATAACTTCCTAAACAGTAAGGTTGCTGTCTATATGAACTTACCTATTGAGAATTGCAGCAGGTTTGTCGTTAAGGTCGCCAACGGACGGATTTTGAAGTGTGATCATAGGTGCCCGCAGGTGAAACAGTTGTTGCAGGACCAAGAGATAATTGCAGATTTCTTCCTCCTCTCTCTTGATGATCATGACATTATGTGATATTTCTTAGAATTTTATGCAACTAATTTTAAAATTCTACAGTAAGGAGATACAGGTGATACTGCACGTGAAACGTGAGGGCGACATAACGATGATTTGCACACAACAAATGGAGAAGGTTTTGCATAAAGCATGCAGCGGCTTTTTGGTACAACTTGAGCAACAAACTAAGTGAGAGCTAACAAAATTTGAAGATCCAAATCTACTTCCTTTGCTTGCTGAATTTTCAGATATATTTGACGAACCGCGCAACCTACCTCTTACCCGTCGGCATGATCATTGTATAATGATTCTTCCAGAAAAATCTCTAGCAAATGCTCAGCCATATCAATATCCACATCTCCAAAAGGATGAAATAGAAAGGATTGTAAAAGAGATGCTCAAAACAGGAGTTATTCGGCCAAGTTGCAGCCCCTACTCTTCACCGGTGCTCCTCATACGAAAGAAAGATGGAATATGGCGATTATGTGTTGATTACCGAGCTCTCAATGACATAACCATCAATGATAAATACCCTATTCTAGTAGTAGATGAGTTCCTGAGGGAGCACAAATCTTCACAAAGCTGGACCTTCGATCCGGGTATCATCAAATACGAGTATGCGTAGAAGACATACTGAAAACCACCTTTTGAACACACAACAACCACTATGAATTTGTGCTTTCTTCATAAGAAGGTGGAATATCTTGGGCATATCATATCAGAGGAAGGTGTGGCAGTAGACCCCTTCAAAATTGGAGCAATGCAAAACTGGCTGACCCCGTGGAACATAAAATTGCTACATTCCCTTTTGGGTTTAACAGGCTACTACTGCAAGTTCGTGAAAAACTATGGAGAGATCAGTGCACCACTTACTTACTTATTGAAAAAATATGTCTTCCAATGGTCGGACAGAGCCTCCGCTGCCTTCGACAAACTTAAGGCAGCCATGACGACGACGCCGGTGCTAACACTACCAGATTTCAACCGACCCTTCATTATTGATGCCGACGCATCTGGAGTCGGAATTGGAGCCATTCTCATGCAAGATGGTCGACCACTCATATTCACTAGCAAGGCATTATCTCCCTCCCATCAAAATAAGTCAACATATGATAAGGAGATGCTCGCCATTGTGCGCGCAGCAACGAGATGGAGACCCTACTTGATTGGTCGACGATTTCAAATTAAAACCGATCATAAAAGCCTCAAGTACTTTTTGGAGCGAAAAATATCATCCCTTGAGCAGCAAAAAAGGGTAATAAAACTTCTTGGATTTGAGTATGAAATAACTTACAAAAAGGGGAAAGAGAATGTTCTTGCAGATGCGCTTTCGCAACTACCCGAGCAAGTTGAAGTTTTGGCCGTTTCACTTCCGACCAGCGACTTTCTTAAGGATATTAAGATGGAATGGTAGGAAGATTCATAGACTAGTAAAATTATAAAAAAATTGGAGGAAGCACCAAGCCCCATGGCTCATTACAATTGGGACTTAAAAGAATTACACTATAAGGGACGCATTGTGCTTACGATAAATTCTACTTGCATCTTCATTAGCAGATTTTGGACAAAGTTATTCCATATGCAGGGTACTAAATTGAAAAGGAGTATGGCATATCACCCACAAACCGACGGTCATTCGAAAGTTTTAAATAGGTTCTTGGAGACAGCCCAAAGCTACCCACCAAATATGACTACCCAAAGAGAACTCCAGACCCAAGCAAGTGCCATTATTGATCGACGGATCGTGACTCGACGACGATGACCCACTAATGAAGTGCTAATACAGTGGGCAAACCTACCAATAGAAGATGCCACTTGGGAGAACTATGACGACTTGAAGATCAAATTCCCAGAATTCACGAATCATCAGCCTCGAGGACAAGGCTGATTTGAAGAGGGCGGGTCTGTTAGGACTCTAGCTTGGAGAGTCCTAATTGAGAGGGACATTCATGTAAAACTGTTAGGACTCTAGCTAGGAGAGTCCTAATTGAGAGGGACATTCTGTTTGGACTCTAGCTATGGGAGTCCTAATTGAGAGGGGCATTCATGTAGGAGGTGTTTTCTTAGAGAAGAATTAGGAGTTGTAAGGGAATAGGAGTCTTGAGTAGGAGTCCTCCTGTTAGGACTCTAGCTAGGAGAGTCCTAATTGAGAGGGACATTCATGTAAAACTGTTAGGACTTTAGCTAGGGGAGTCCTAATTGAGAGGGACATTCATGTAGGAGGTTTTTTTCTTAGAGAAGAATTAGGAGTTGTAAGGGAATAGGAGTCTTGAGTAGGAGTCCTATTAGGAGTTGGTTAGAAGTAAGAGTCTTAAGTAGGAGTCCTATTAGGAGTTAGGGTTTAGAAGCCCTGTAAATAGCCATGTATTCCTCCTCTTTTCTCAAGCAATAGATGAATCTTTTCTACAGCCTTTGAGCAGCAACTTGGAGGGAGGAACCCCAATAGAGTTCCATGGAGGCCGATCCCCTAAAGAGATCAACCCCAAGTTTAGAATCTGTAAGGGTTCTACCACCTGGTATTAGAGCAGCGTTCTTGGCATCTCGCTGCCCTTCCACAGCCATCCATCAACCCTCCACAACCGTCCAAAGCAATTCCCACAATTGCTTAAAAGATCATCGCCGAATTCCACCATCATCTCCACCAGCACGGATCATCCTTTGATCTCCCCGTGAATTACAACAGGTTTTGGTTTTCTACCTTACTGCTGCTGCAATTTAGTTATCTTTGTTTGAAAATCCCAAAAAAATTATTCCTATATTGCTGTATAAACTTTTCGTCATAAAGTTTTCATCTCTACGACCAAAGATACATTGCAGAATTCCAACCGTATAGCACTGTCTGTTTGATCTTGCTACTATGTTTTTTCTATCCAAATCTCCACGAAATTTTATGATATCTTTGACACTTCCTAACAGCAGATTTCCCTTTAGTTTTGTCAAAAACTTCTCAATATAAACCATTGATATTTTACATCTAATCTGCTATACTTGAAAATCTGCACCGTAAAATTTCAGCCGCATAGCACTGATTGTTTGATCTTGATACTACATTGTTTCTATCCAAATCTCTACAAAATTTTTAAGATAGCTTTGACACTTCCTAATAGTGGATTTCCCTTTGGTTTCATCAAAAAATTCTCAATATAAACTTCTGATCTTTTACGTCCAATCTGCTATACTTAAAAATCTATGCTGCAGAAAATTTCAGTCGCATATTGTTGCCATAACCCGTCTATTTGCAATCTTTTTTGAATGAAATTTCTTATACACTTTATAGATCATCTTGGCTTCCATCTAAGATTGATCTATTGAGGAATTCATCTCTAAAACCGATTTTTGTGTTGCTATAAATTTTCATCGTAAACTACTAAAATTTTTCGACGAGAATTCTACTATCGCAACTTGCACCAATTTCCTTGCTATTATACTGCCGAAAGTTTCTTAATTAAATTAGTCATCCTTGCTGTCATATAAACTGTGATTTTGCTATCAATTCCCTCCTCAATTCTCTCAAGTTTTTGGTGGAAATTAGGTCGAGAAACCACTGTTTCTTCGACGACAATTCTGCTCTTACAAGATAGCACATACTTGCTGCAACTTCCACTGATTTCTCTCAAACCTTTGCTGCCATCTACCACAGATCCAAAACTTTCATCCACAGCCCTAAAACTCCACTGAACCACACCCTCAAACCTTTGCTATCACCTAACTTCGACGACAATTCTGCTCTTACAAGTTACGGAACATGCACTAGCTGGCTACTCAAACCCGCAAATGATGAAAGTTGGAGGCCTTCTCAAACAACAACTGATCACTGTTTTCATTGACACAGGCAGCACTAATAATATCATAAAAGAGAATCGTTGCAGGTTTGATGTTAAGGTCACCGACAGACGGATTTTAAAGTGTGATCGTAGGCGCCCGCAGGAGAAACTATTGCTGCAGGACCAAAAGATAATTGCAGATTTCTTCCTTCTCCCTCTTGATGATCATGAGGCCATGCTCAGAATTAAATGGTTGACAATATTAGGTGATTTTTCTTGGAATTTTATGAAACTAATTATGAAATTTTACAGTAAGGAGAAACAGGTGATACTGCACGGGAAACGTGGGGGCAACGTAACGATGATTTGCACACAACAAATGAAGAAGGTTTTGCATAAAGCATGCAGTGGCTTTTTGGTACAACTTGAGTAGCAAACTAAGGGAGAGCCAACAAAATTGGAAGATCCAAATCTACTTCCTTTGATTGCTGAATTTTCAGATATATTTGACGAACTACGCAACCTACCTCTTACCCGTCGGCATGATCATTGTATAACGATTCTTCGAGGCCAATCTCCAGCAAATTCTCAGCCATATCAGTATCCACATCTCCAGCAAATTGTAGCCCCTACTCTTCACCGGTGCTCCTCATACGAAAGAAGGATGGAATATGGCGATATGTTGAATACCGAACTCTCAATGGCATAACCATCAAGGATAAATACCCTATTCCAGTAGTGGATGAGTTGCAAGATGAAAGGGAGCACAAATCTTCACAAAGCTGGACCTTCGATCCGGGTATCATCAAATACGAGTATGCGAAGAAGACATACCGAAAACCACCTTTTGAACACACAATAACCACTATGAATTTTT